>NC_056729.1:239887398-239939898 GCF_019279795.1 Protopterus annectens | reverse complement strand
AACCAAAGATAGGTGGAAATGTTCTGACAATGAAAAAAAAAATATATATATATATATATATATATATATATATATATATATATATATATATAGAGAGAGAGAGAGAGAGAGATCAAACCTATAATGAATTAATCAGATACCACATGTATGCGCTTAAAAATAATCAGACATTTCTACACTTTTGTTGTAATAACAACTTCAGCTATAATGAGTAAATGATTTTTAGAAAAGAATTGAAAGTTCTTTCAAATGAATGACTGCTCAATTTCCTGTACACTGGATAAAAAAGTAATTATATATCTCAGAATCAGATAACTCTTGCAAAACTGCTACTTAGAATGTATTGGTCTAATCAGTCTTTCCCCTGTCTTGTAGCAGGTTCATTTCCAAAAAGTATGACATTAGCTGAAGGCACAGTGTTGCACAGTGCAAAAGCAGTGTTATAATTGTATGTTTAATCACAATCGCTCATGAAATAAACATATGATAAAGAAGATGACCCCTCATCAGTTTGATGCAGTGGATATAAATCTAGATGTTTGCAGGGAGCCTGAGAGTATGACCTCATCACGCTGAGGCACTCTGAGTGCACTTTTTTTTGCTTTTTCATTTCCAAGCTCCTGCCTTAATCATATAGCTGACTCTTACCGGCCTGCAGTTTATTTATTACATCTGCCTTTTCCATAAATCAAGTTCTCATTTCCCTCTGATTGAATCCCCTAGATCAATGTGATATAGCATTTAGTTCCTGGATATCAGGGATAAAATAACATTTGGATAATGGTTTGTGTACCCACCAGTTACCATCTGTGCATTTATTTCATGTTTTTAAGTTAACTCATCTGTTCAGTGTCAGCATGATTTGCAGCAATGTATTTCCATTTTTTTATTTATACTAAAATGAATAGTCATTATTTACAATTCTACTATAGTATCTTGTTTAGTTTAGTATTATGTAAAAAACACTAGGCATGACACAGTATATATGAATACAATGGTTTGTAGCTGTTATTAATCAGGTTGCTTTAACAGGAAATGGAAATACAAGGCTTACAAAGTGATTTTGGTTAATATTAACTTATCTAGTTATGCCTTTCTCTGCATTATTTATTCTCATATCTCATACTTGTAATCCATAATTCTTTATTTTCATAAGAAGGTGTTTATTTTTAATATTTTATAGAAAACACAAAAAACAATGCTTCATGTTCATCCCCTCACCATTTGCATACCTTTCTGGTGACCTTCTACTGCTTTACTCCAATCAGTCTTAACTGTCCCCAGTGTTACCCCCAGGGATCTCCTTGGCTGAAGGGGGGTTAGGAAGGGAACGTGGAAAGATATAGTTGAATTTCTTGCAGAAACTGCAGAGTCCAATATGCTGCCTTGTCTTGTACATGGAAGATTTTTTTTGTAGTGTCCTTACTGGGTTGAAATGTTGACATCACATACATCAGCACATGTAGCACCTCTTGTACTGTCCTCTAATGCTTAATTTAAAAAGCAGTCTACCATGTAGTTATAGCATACCCCAGTACTGAAGGAGAGGCAGACTGCAGGCATAAATCCCATCCATTCATCACAGAATGGGCAAGCTGATGAAATGTCAAACCTTTCCACACAAATTGCACCTCCATTGCCTGAGTTACTAGTCAATCTTGAGTTATCTGGGTCAGAGTTAAAGGTCCATAGCTCTATGGAGCCAGGACTACTGAATGATGTTTACTCACTGCACAGTGATCATTTTCTTACATGCCATCTCTAGGCTTCAGCAGATATATTTATCAGTAAAAAAATATAGAATTACAAACCTAAAAGTAGACATACTAAATAGCATATAGTATGGACTAGGTCAAGTTTTACATCAGCCATTTCTCTCAAACAATGTGTGGCTGAAAATTATTTAAAAAAGGGTAAAACATAGAAATAAAAAAAAATAATAAAAAAATATAAACAGACTTTAATTGTGTAGGGCCAGTAGACAAGTAGTCCCCTTTTGGGGATGACCTAAGAGCAATGTCTGGTGAGGTGAGTTGCTCACGGTCACACAACTGTCCTTTGAAGATTGTTAGAATCAAACCCAGGACTACTGCACAGTCCAGATCTAGCAGCACATAGACACAAGTATCTGCACCAAGCCACCAGTCAGATATAAAACAATAACAATGATTAAGTAAAAATACTTGTTTTTAGTCATTTTTAATTTAATTGCATTTTTTAAACTGTTTGGTCTAACATTGCTACCTACTCATTTGTGTTAGCTTGCACTGCGTTTGAATTGTTTTTTACTGCTGTTTTAGCTACTTTTCTGTATATATATATATATATATATATATATATATATATATCTTAAAAAAATACCTTTCCTGTAACTAGTGTAGTCCAGATTCAAATTTGCTGTATTCAGGACCATATGTAAGCTTCTGAGCCCCACCCCCCAAGCTTTCTGTGTTGGAGGGAAGCCTTCTAGCTTATCAGTGGGAGTGGTAAGCACTAGGTAACCTATCTACCACATAAGGAGTGGTTCTGGCCAAGAAATTGTAGTTATTGTCCGTTTGGGCAGGTTTTCCATCTCTCTCAACTTTCTGATTTAAAAGCCCGCATTTTTACTTGCTTCCCTCTTTTCCTAACTAGTTTAGTCCAGATACAGATTCTTAGTTTTAGCACTTGAATTTGCTTATTCATGATCAGCACTTGTTCAAAACTTGTCGTAAGCACTAAATGACCTACTAATTACTACAGCACTCAACCTTCCTTATTACCTAGTGGAAAACAGTTTTGGTACTTATTTTCCTCACTTGCTTAGAGAAAAACAGCTCTTGTACTCACATTCCTCACTTATCTAGAGGAAAATAGTTTTTTATTCAGGCATGTCCAAGGATCAGCTCACAGTGTTCTCTCCTGTCTATCTGATGAATCTGGGCATCTTGAGGCAATGTAGAAATTGCCTCATGTACACAGACAACCCTCTCCTCCTACCACCCAACACTACAACCTGTGAGAGATGCATCTATCTAGCCAAACTGGAGGTAAAGCTCTCTCCAATCAAGACTGAACTTGACAGTCAAGAGGAGAAGGTAAACACTTGCACCACACTACATTCATCACATAGTCTCACTAAATCTACACCACCAAAATCCACACATAGAAACCAAAAACATTCACGGAGGCTCTCAATAATAATCTGCTCAAGCAACAGAGACCTCCAAAGCAGAAATGCAAGCAACCTCCACCCCCCAACACAACCCAAATGACACATAGACCACAGACTCAGTGTGCCACTCAATCACAGCCAATAAGGCAAAACAATGTACCCAACACACTAGTCATAGGTGACTCTATAGTCAGGCACACTGATGTCCCACTCACCAGGCTAAACAAGGAGAAGGTTACTGTCAGCTGCCTGTCGGGTGCCAGGATCCGCCACATAACCCACACACTCAGGTCACTCCACAACAAGGTAAAAATATGAGTCTGACATTGTCCATGTTGGTGTGACCGACCTGAGATGTACCTCCCTGGACTACATGAAAAGAGACATGGAAGAGCTCTCTGATCTTGTAGCCCAGGCAGGTATGACCCTAGCCCTTAGCAGCATTCTGCCATCACCCAGAATGATGCCGCCATACAAGGACAAAATGATTGACTTCAACAACTGGCTAAGCTTCTGGTGCCATTCTAAAGGGATCCAGTATCTGTCTGCCTGGGATGACATGGTTGACAGACCACGATGCTTTGCCAGAGATGGCCTGCACCTGTCACCCCTGGGATTCTGGATACTGGCTAAGGTTCTTGCCGCCTCTATAGTGCCTTTTTTTAGGCAGGGTTCAAATAACAAATTCACCACCATAACAGGAACAGGCAAGCAAAACCTGAGGGTAATGCTACTCAATGCTAGAAGTCCAAATCTCAAACTGCACTCACTCGAGGCACTCCTTGTAATAGAGAACATCGATATCTGTGCAGTGACTGAGACCTGGTTCAAGGCTCCAGAGAGTGCCCCTGCACTACCAGGCTATAACTCATACCACACTTTTCGGCCATGTAACCTGGACCGAAACACCAAAGGCGGAGGTGTGTCCATATTTATTAAGGATATCCACACCTCCAGGCTAGTTGCTCAGCATAATGCATCCAAGGTTATCCAAGTGCAACTAACTCTGGGCAAAACTGCAATCCAAATTGTAGCTTGCTACAGATCCCCCACCATGCCCCAGGATTCCCACTCCTCTTTTCTTGATGTACTGGAAAATATTAGGGTTCAACCAAACACCCTAATAATGGGCGATTTCAACTACCCCACCATTAACTGGGAAAACTACTCATGTACCAACTCCTTCACTCAATGCTTTCTGGAATTCATAAACTCCAATAACCTGGATCAACTTATCCACACCCCCACCAGGGGCAACAATATTCTACATCTAGTCATTACCAACATGAATGACCGGTGTTCCACACCTGAAGTCAATGCCTCATTGGTCTGATCTGACCATAAGCTAATTACCCTAGATATCCACATCCTGCCTCCACCCTCCATTAAGGAAACCATGGTAAAACATTTTTCCAAAGCCAGCTTTATGCTTCTTAAGACAGAAGTGGTGAACTTCATGACACCCATGCAGATGGACAATATAGTTATTACTACTGAATCCTACACAATTGCACTTTATAAGCACTTACATGAGTGCATGGATCATGCTATCCCAAACAGAACCAAGACGCTATCCTCCAAAAAAAGATAGCCAATCTGGTGGTCCCCTGCCATAAACAAACTGTACAACAGAAGAAAGAAACTGTTGCAAAAGAGAGTAAAATCCCATGATTGGAGGAGCTCCCTGGTCAGCCACAGTAAGAAGCTGCGATCCCTGATAAAATCCTCCAAAGCTAGTTACGAAAACAAAATTGCCACTAATTCTAAGGACAACCACAAAGCATTCTATAGCTATGTCAAGAATCTCAATGGCAACACTCAGATCTGCTCTGAGTTACAGCACAATGGCACTAAATATACAGACGCAACTGATATTGCCAACATCCTGGCAGATAGGTTCAGTGCTAACTTTACCCCCCTCTCACCCCCTAAAGAACCCATCTCTATAATGGAAGAATGCAAAGTTCCTGTAATCATGGCTGCACAGGTAAAACCACACTCTCCAAAGCCAAGAACACAGCATCCATGGGACTAGACAATATCCCAGGCTGTGTTCTACACGAACTACAGAACGAACTGGCACCCCACCTAAGTACCATGTTCAGTCATAGCCTTACCTCAGGCTTTGTGCCTGCTGAATGGCGCACAGCGACGGTTATCCCACTCCACAAGGGGGGAGTCACCACAGACCCCAGGAACTACTGCCCCATTATCCTAACAAGCCTGATCTGCAGGCCATGGAACATATCATCATGGAACTTATAAACAAAGACATTGGTGATCTCCAAACTCTGGACCTCACCCAGTTTGGGTTTGTAAAAGGCAGCTCATGTCTCCTAAACCTGATTTCTTTGAAGCAGTCACCAAAGCCGTAGACATGGGTAAGGTGGTTCACACAGCCTATCTAGATCTTGCCAAGGCTTTTGACACCATCCCCCACTCCGGAATTATAGATAAACTCACTAAACTAGGTATAAATCCATATGTCACAAGATGGGTTGCCAACTGGCTCACTGACAGAACCCACACTATGAAAGTAGCAGACTCCAAATCTGACTTCAGACCAGTGACAAGTGGAGTACCACAGGGTTCAGTCCTTGGTCCTCTCCTATTTGGTATCTACTTCTCTGAAATACAGGCTAACACAGAAGGGCTTTGGCTAATGAAGTTTGCAGATGACTACAAACTAAGACCCATAATCGAAACTCCTAACGATGTGGACATCCTACAAAAGGGCCTCACTTAGACAGATGCCTGGTGTCAAAGCCATGGCCTCAAGCTCAATGGCAAAAAGTGCATTGTCATCCCCTTTGGTAAAAACTCTGTACCCATGAACTACAACATAGGCGGTAGTATACTTAACACCAAAAGTGTGATAAGAGACCTTGGGACACAGGTGGACAGTAGTCTCTCCTTTGATAATCACATCGTCACAGTAGTCAGGAAATCCTTCTACATGGCACACCTCATCGCAAAAGGTTTCTCATCCAGAAAAAAAGAGGTCATTGCTCCCCTCCACTCATCACTCATTAGACCCATTTTAGAGTACAATGCCCCTTTTGGTATGTATCTCACAAGACATCTACAACAACTGGAAAGGCCGCAGAAATACCTCACAAAAAGGATTACCGGCCTCAAACAGATGCCCTATGCAGACTGTCTCAAAAAACTCCAGCTTTACTCCATCGCATATCGCCTACTCAGAGGTGATCTCTGCCTAAGATACAAAGCTATGTCAAACCCAGAGCTGTTGGACATGCTCCACTTAAAGAAATCCCAATCCCTCCGAGCTACACGCTCTAGGGACCTAAACCTTGTCACCACAATAAATAGAACATGCCGGAGGGATAGATTCCTGTCCTAGAGACTTCCCATAGTCTGGAATAAACTAACTATCTATTTCAAACAAAGCTCCTCATTAGCACTGTTCAAGAAAAATCTTGATGATTGGATGGGAAATAGGAAATTCACCCTGGGGATCACCTTTGTGGCTCTGCTCGACAGTGGCACAGGAAAATAATTTTCTTGGGTGGCAAGAGCCAGGTTACCTTTTTGGCTGGGCTTGTATAGGCCCCGGGGCCAATAGCCTAGTACCTACTTATGAACCTATAAGACAATAACTCAAGTAAAAAGACTGTGGTCATCACCATAGCTCAGTTTTATTCAAGAAAAGCTGTTATACTTCTTGATATGGCACATTAATGTATATGCTTATAATGTCATCAGCCATCTCAAGGACATTCCTGGTTCTTATGCAATGTCCTCTGAACCCTAAAGGTTTGTGCACCTACTAGGTAATGATAATTTTATCTGTAATGTCTACAATGTCTGGTGCATACACGCTCTCAAATTAACTCATTTAGTGTTTGGAAGTTGCAACATTTAGTTGCAGTCTGGGATCTCCTGGCCATTCTTCTAGCATAAGATTGGTGGATATGATTTGTTAAAATTATGGCAGCAGAAAAAATGGTTTAGGAATTAAGATAATTACGGAGTCAAATGCCAACATATTCCTAGAGTCTCTGGCTATATAAGAAAGCTATTTTCAAAGGACCAAACAGATGTCAACACTGCCTGAGATACTCTGTCTTCATTCAGGTTATGAACAGTGAAGTCCTAGCAATCAAAAATTCTATAGCAGCTAATATTGTTTCACTGAGGTCTCTTCATGGGTTGATAAGTTTTAATTTAATTATGGAGATTTTGTGATGTCTTATACTCAAACCTGCAGTCCGCATAGACTGCTGTAAACCATACAGCAAGGATTGTAATCAGAGTAAGAAATGACAATAATCCATATTAGTTTATAGAGTAGCATTTTGAAATTACTAGGCATTTTTTAGGTATCTGTGGTGTGCACCCCTTTCATTGTAAAGTCATATGTGACATCGTCTGAATCTGCAGGCTAACCATAGGGTCAGAATAAAATGTACACTGAAACTGCTTCAGCATCATAGACATTTACATACTCTGCACAGCATCACATAAGTATCCAGTAAGCCAACATGGAATGTATAATAGGTTTATCATAAATAATGATGTTAACTAAACAATACTGGCATCCATATAGTGATGTGTAGCTGAGCATAACTATGTGTGACTGTATTTAACCCTATTATTGTAAACACATGTACAAGGGCATGCTGTTTTAGTAATGTCTAATCCAAACAGATCATTTTTGGCATTCTATAGGGAACTCAAGTACAAGTATATGCATAGAAGCTATGATTCAGTATACGGACAATGTGTAGGATGTACCTTCACTTTACATAATTCGTGCACCTTTAGTCTTTCATGTAGCATGTGTAAAGCCAATTGTTTGTACAGCTGCATACTTTCCCTTTCTGTAGTCAATCACACTTAGCTTTACTGTCAGGATATGTGACCTGTGGCTTTAGCAAACTTAGGATGTACATCCACTGAAGACATCTGTCACTGTCGTTATTGAAAACAGCCCAAGATGACATAGAACTGGTGGGTACTACTACTGATATTATTTACAAGCAGGCCAGAAAATGACAAAACACTTTGTGCAACAAACACCCTGAAGGATCAAGAAAGGGACCTCAATTATGCTGGCAATAATGATATAAAACAGGAGTTAAATAAACTGCAAAAATGGCAAATGATGTATGTTGTGGTTATGCAAGCAAGACGAGGAAATTAAAACTTATGTCTGAATTTTTTACATTTAAAATATTTATTTAATTTACTGCACTTATGTCTGATCTTTCTTACAAGGAAAATATTTATTTTTTTTTAATTTACTACTAATAAAGCCTCTCTACTTAATTACAGAAAAATAAAGTGAAATAAATAAACCCCGGGATTCATGAAGCTCAGCGTAAGGCCTGCACCGACCGTGCGGCGTATATATGGTGTAGTAGTGCCACATGCATATTAATGAAGGTGCGCTGCCACCACATCCATGTGCATAGGAAACGTGCGCGAGTGCATGGGGCATTACTAAGCTGTGCCCAGAGGCGTGTCAATGTCGGCTGTCGATGAGCAACCAAAACTGCTGAACATTATAGTCTGCCTGCAATAGTAATTGCACCTATCAGTGTCCGTGGATAATGAAACATATGCAAAGCATGCAAGACAGTTCCTGGCCACACAAAATTGAGAACCAAACAGAAATGCATGCAACACAATATGAGTTTCCATCCATGGAACAAATGATATTTAAAATTGTGTGTCCGTAATGTACTGCACTGTAAGTAGTTATACCCAGTGGAAGTGAAGCACATCATGTCGGCACGCTGCCAATACACACATCTAGCCCCATGGGCAGGGTCACCAGCAGTCCCACATGTCACACTATGGTAGTGATAGTACACAGCTGGGCAGTTGTGGCCATATAACAACCGTAAAGAAACCTGACAGTCCATATTGTATACCAAACTCACACAAACATATGAATATTAAAATGTGCCATACACATGAACAGGAACGTAACCGGCACATACACATAGGATGGTATATGCGGAACTGGGACATCCAAATGCAGAACCCATGCATGCAAATGCAATACGCAACATCCCCTGTATAGCACATAACCCGCACCCATGTCCGAATGTCCACCAAATCCAGCTACCAGCCTTGCGCAGCCGTACACCTACACATAGCGAGTATTACCCATATGTAGTAGGAAGTATCACTCTAGGCAGTGTCAGGATTGCAAATATGTATCCCACATTTGTAAACATCCCATCACAGTTTCGTAAATCCAAATGCCCGCGCGTTCATGTTTTGGCAAAATGTGTGTACATCCCGCGTGGGATAAGTAACCTGTTGAAACATCAGAGTTGTTTACACACCACGGTGTCTAGTACTGTACACATCTGGACAAAACATGTATGTGTAGTCACGGTACTGTTCAGTTTCTAGACGGACATGCAAAACATACTACGCAGGACGGAACACCTGTCCACCATGCAGGTCTCCCCACTAGGGTTGCCACCTGTTCAGATGCTCAAGATGGGACATCTTTTGTAGAAATGTGAGAATTTGCAGGATAAAACATACCCTCGGCCAGTACAAAGGACAGAATTTCACTTGTTTTCCAAAATAAAAGCTTATTTCATAGCATTCAAATTGCTTATACTATTTCATATAATAGTTATGTGTTTCAGATACAAAATAACTGTATTATGCAACTATTAAAGAAAATAAGAAATATATTTTGTCTTAAAATCTCAGGACATTTGCCATGTCTTAGGTTTTGTCACAGGACACCACTGTCCAAAGTGGGACTTCCCCTCGCAAAGAGGGACAAGTGGTACCCTACTCCCCACATGAATTATCAACAGTATATATTCAACTCAATCACATACCGACACTACACCTATCAACCTATTACAACAACAAAATCTGGACAAAGCCTAAAATGATGGGTGGACAAATAGGGACAGATGTAAATACTGCTCTCACAAACTTCGAAAGTTCACAGAATAATAGTATGTACATTAGCATGAAATGTTGTGAAGGATGTGGGGTAGTCCCCGAGTATTACAGAGGTCCGTACATTTTTACAGTAACAAACCTTCACATTTGTTTACTGTACTACTGCATACCTGTAGTTAATTCATAGTTAATTCATGTCCAAAATAATAATCCTCGTATGAATGAATACAGGAAATAGTCAAATGTGAATGGGAACACCACTCACTGTGGATTATGTATTGTAACCACCCCCACCCATATTATGTATTGCCAACATTATAAGCTGCTGACAGGTGCCCAAACACCTGTGTCTGTAAACACAGGTAAAATGTTTAAAATGGACAAACTTTGTCCATGTGCTTTGTCTGACATTTGAACATGGTCAGGGCAGTTCCATTCACCAGGCGGACAAGCCTAAACCCAGATCACCACATGAACACCCTGACAATTAAAGACTTGTATGTGTCAGGACTATAAGCCTTGGGTTTCTGAATATCCCTGGAGTGATTAAATATGCAGCTTGGGTCCAGAGCAGTAGGGAATAGGGAATGTGTAATATGTAGCACCGCATTTTTCCCAGCAGGAGAATGGATGCCTGTGTCGTAAGTGAAGTGGTGAGGCATATGCTAATTTAGCTATGTACTATGGGTATGCATATAAATGAGTCAGAACACCAAAAGTATAGTGGTTACAGCATCCGGCCAACGTGAATACAGTCCTGGTTCAACTACGACTACAGCACATATAATGTTAAAGTGTAATGAATGCGTCTGTGCTGTACAGACATTTAAATATGTAAAGGTGAACGTGTGTTTTGCCTATGTCCGTTAACCGGATTACAGATACTGTACTGGTACTGTCACAAGTAATAAAGCCCACGTAAGCACAAAGACTTAGTAAACATATGTAACCCACAGTAAGGATATGCAAGTGCACCTGCGCGTAACCCACAATAAGGAAATGCAGGTGCGCCTGCGCGTGTGTAATCCGCTCACAGCATAGCAAATGAATGCTGTTTTCTACACGTTATGTCTATATATGGATATACACATTTGTGTATAGATATATATCCATAGGCTTAAACTAAATAAATATATGAAATAAAGAATGTACACACATTTTATATATATATATATATATATATATATATATATATATATATATATATATATATATATATATATATATATATATATATATATATACACACACAAACACATACAACATTAATTGATATATACATAACAAACATATAAACAAATGTCCTCATAGATATAACACATGTACATAAATAGGTTACATCGTAGCTAGTATGGCTAGACATACAGACATGCAATTAAGGTAAATACACTGCTGCTTTCAAAACCATTGCCTGGAAAGTGTGCCAGATCTGCAAGTCCTACTCTTTAAACATGGATATAGGTCTCCTTTGCAGGACCCCAAAAATTGTGAGCTATACAGGCACCATCCTGTAATGATTGCTGCAAAGAAGTGTCATCCACAACTACAATATAGCTGTACATGCAACAGTAGGTTGTGCAAGTGTAATAACACATGGGTTGACAGAATGTATGACATATGTCCCGATACGCGGAGAGTGGATAGTGCTTAGAAGTGTCTTCATATTTTATTATCGCTCACATTAAATATGTGTTATGACTACTGTGGAGGGGTGTCAGGTCTGGGAATCATGGGTATGCAGTAATGGGCCTAGGTGCCTAGGTGTTGGTTGGCACAGATTTATGAGGTCTGCTCCATGGGAGTGATTAATATTCCTATGTGGGTATAGCACACGCCTATATCTTCCAAAAATGAAGAACCCATCAAATGGATATTGTATAAACTACTGGGGGAAGACGTAGGGACTTATATCAGTGTCTTGTAAGCGATTATCATGGGCATACATGCATACGACTAAGATGGTAACCATACCTCTCAACCCTTCAGAATAAGACATCTGGACAAAAGGCATTTTAAAATAAGTACAAATAGGGAATATTTCAAATATTCCTCTTACAAAGTCAGAACATTGATAGAATAATGGATCATTCATTAGTATGAATGTTTTGAGGGTTATTAATTATAAACTACTAATGTCTGTCATTATTGTCTAACCCCACAGTCCCTAATGACTTGCCACTAAATTACCAGAAAGGCACAATATTATTAAAAAAGGAACAAAATTATGAGTCTAAGTTCGGGACATTTACCCAAAATGTGTACAGTTGAGAGGTATGAAGGTAACCCTGTCCTAAATAAATGTACAGAACTAGTGAGACTAGGTGGACAGGTGTGAAGAAAGACGTGATGACAAATGACAAAACATGTATAAGTCAAAAGCATGTACCTCGATAAATGTGATGAATACTTATGCCCTGTGATAGTCAATGTGGAAGGTTAATAGAAACAAAATAAATGTGTCCCTCAGGGTGTTATGCAGTGTCCCCGATACAGTGATCAGTCTCCCACACTCGCATGTGAGTTCTGCCACTGACGGAAAGCGCAAATACCGGCGAACACATAAGGTAGATGATAGCAGAATATATTTTGATTAGCACCTGTTGGCTTTTGTGAGGAACACAACACTCTGGGCTGGTGTGTCCTACAAAAGGAATGTAATGGCATCTGGCATGTGATTTCTTCATATATTGTGTGTAGTGGTGTAATAAAATAACATAACTCGTATCAGAAACAGATACATATTATAGGAAACAGTATTATCGACTATACTACTACAAGACAAATCTGAAGGTATGAAAAGGGCTGAAGTAGTCAGTTTAGTATCGACTGCAGGTATGTGTTGACTTGTCAAATGTCACAGCTGTACATATAGTTCCTATAGGGCTGTCACCTCTACAAATGATGAAAGTGGGAGCTGCTCTGTAGAAATGACAGACGTAGCAGGTCAAAACATACGTACAGCCATGCTTACTCCACAAATAGACATATTAGCACACAGCAAAGCTTAGGCCAGAATCCAGGAAGCCTTGGCCAGTGTGTATGAGTAGAGTAAGAGTAGAGCAAGGCAAGATGTCTGCCGAGCTATTTAGCAATATCCTGTAGGGGTGTGTAAGACAGCCCCTAAAATGAACGTTGCATGGACAATGTTAGGATATGGATATTACCCCATCTGTAGGTGAAAGCTATACAAATGATGTAAAATTTGCGATACATGAAACAGTAAGCTGTTCATGCAAGAGTAGAGTTATGTGCAGAAATGTACATGGATGTTAACCGAGTAACATTCTGCAAGTAGCTAAACGGAGCAATGTCAGCTGCAAATAAAGGATGGATTTAGTTGAAGAAGCATGCCAATGGCCAAATATAAGGCCAGTGGCATGTTTTTCCATTGGAAATTAATAAAACTCTAGTTGTCCTCCCCCAATCTCCGGTGTTTAAGTGTAGCTCAGCGGCGCAAATACGCGCTGTGCTTACAAAACAAGACAAATATGTAAAATATACATACAAATTGTAATGTCAGTTAAAAGTTAGTTCGCCATGCAGGTGAATGGCAAGCTGAAGACAACATGGCTACTGAGTAGTGGTTGCTGTGTGTGGAAGTGCACTCTCAGAAATGTAACCAAGCATTAGTAGGCAATCCTATGCAACTGAGGCTGAGGATAGTGAAGCACAATTTGTCATGCCATATGGGCCAAGCCTCTACAGTGTAAGAGTAGGTTAAGGGGACTATCAGCGTAGAAGATAGGTGACATCATGAGTGTGTATGTATGAAACACTGTAATCTTATTGGAGCAGTGTGTCACATGTTTGCTGTCAGGACTCATCAGTGGAAGAGGCGTGTTATGATTTATCATAGGTAAAGTCAGGAAACTGACGGTGTACGCCATGGATATCACTGAAGTTTCTTGCAAACCTGCTGAAGTGTGTTTGTGCCCGTGCATGCCTGTAAGCCCGAATAAGCATGTGTGCACGCGTGTCTGCCCGTGTGCGCACGTTGAAGAACGAGTAAGCTAGTGTAAGATTGTTGAAGCCCGTGTAATGTCGTGTAAGGCAGTGTAAGTGTTTGTATGCATGTATAAGCCTGTGTGCGCGTGTGGAAGTGGATGTGCACTTTACTGTGCTAATATGCGCGGCGCCGCTCACTGTGGACACAGACAGTGAAAAGGAAGGTAAACAAATAGCAGTAAGTTAACCAAGGAGAACTACCACAGCTAGCAGGTGAAAACAATCAGACTGAGCATATTACACAGCCAGTATAGTAGGCCAGCACAGCACAGCACGTACAACTCTACAAACAGCATTCCACCATGTTTTTTTCAGACACACTGCAACACTGTAGTATACTAAGAGAAGTGAAAACTGTAAAAGCTTAACTGAGACAACATAATGTTAGGGGCTGCCATTGCTATTATACTTCAACATATGCAACATGTGGAGGGTTGTGCTAAGGTGAATGCTGCTCAGCGACACACAGTGAGTAGAGGGAAAAGAGTGTGCAGGCACAGGGTAACCTACCAGGGGCTACATGAGCTGGAGATAGTAGAGCACTATAGAGTGGACAGAGACCTCCTGCAGAAGATTGTGGAGCTGTGCAGGCCATGTCTCACACACAGAACCAACAGAGGGAAACCTATCCCAGTGGAAACCAAGGTATGTGTTGCCCTAAGGATACCAGCAACAGGTACCTTTCAGAGATCAACTGGTGATATGATGTAGATTTCACAAATTTCAGCATCCAGGGTACTGCACCAGTTCATGAATGCCATGTCAGCACATGTCAGTGATCATGTATATATCCACAATTCCCATGAGGTATTGGGCAGCAATATGTGTCTTTTCCACACAATAGTGGAGTACTGTGTGCAATACCCTGCATGCACATATGCATCAAAGCACCAGCCAGTGAGTGTGGTAGGGCCTACATCATCCACAAGGGCTTCCCCTCCATGAAGTGGCGGTTTGTGTGTGATGGCCAGCCCATAATACTGAATGTGTGTGTGCTGGATGCCCTGGAAGCTGCAATGCTTCCTATATGTGGCATCTGACGCAGCTGTACAAAACATTTGGCAATGGGGACAACCATCATGGTCACCTAGTGGGGGATGCTGGATGTGCAGTTCAACTGTGGCTGATGACACACATCAGAAATGCACACACACATGAACAGGAATGCCATAATGAGGAACACGCACAAACAGAACATTTAATCTAGCATGTGTTTGTGTCACTCAAGTCACAGTTCTGGTGCCTGGACACATCTGGTGGAGCATTAAAGCACTTGTCAACTACATGTACCAGAATTGTCTGTGGCCTAGGTCATCTGTGTCACACACACACACACACACACACACACACACACACACACACACACACACACACACACATGACAGTTTATATACATAGTGTGAGTGACTGTTCATGTATGTGTATTACTGCAGAACAGTTCAAACACAGCAAAGTCTGTCAATAATGGACATTCATCATAGTTGTACAACCACCTTGGAGGATATGCATGCAGACCTCTCATTGCTTATGTGATACAGTGATGTACTTCAAAATACCATTGTAAATGTAAATATCAAATGACAAATGACATAGCACTTGTCTATATGTACACATTGTTACCCATTATACATATTGGGGTGTAATACCTATGTGTTACTGTTGGTATAGTATGTGTAGTAAATGTGGATAACTAACTCTTCTTAGCCTTATAGGTTGACAGCATGGGTTGGATAACACATATCTGTCTGTATGATACCCTTGTGTAGAATAACTGTGTCATGTGCAGAATGCATTGTAGGCCACAGTATGAATTTTCAGATGTGGACAGGAATATCCCTATTGTCTTTGCTTGTAACTAACATGGCTATATGTCAAACAGTAATGGTCCCAGCAATGTGTGGTGGTCAATACCAGTGCGTACTGGTATAGTATAGTACATGTAGGACCCACATGCTACTGTGTGTCCTTCATGTGTGGGTCAGTTGTGAAGATATCATATAACAATTGGTTATTCAGACTGTTGAGGATGTGTCTACTACCATAATGCAAAACAATAACAGATAGTAACAGTATCACCCACAGCACCGTGTAAAACCATAGCAATCCCACATGTGTAGACAAGTACAACAATATGTGTAGTATAATGCATACTGGCCACCAATAGAAACTTTGAAGTGTTAGTGTGTAATACAGGGCATGTCACCATTCCAATGTGTCCACTATACATGTACATGCAAACAGTGCACCTTCACCATGTTCACAAATAAATACATGAAAATCTGTACTACACACATCACACACGTACTGCACACTCTGAAACACATGCTGCCAATACTACACACATCAGTCAAATGGCACATGGATGGATAATACATCTTCAGAATTAACAGTGCTGTACACTATACTACATTGATGGTCATAGCTGTAATGCATCATGCCTGCTTACATACACCTAGAAGGAAATCACACTTTGTGTTAACAACATTTTAACATTATTACAGTGCTATGACACCGCCCTGTGCATCAGCACCATGTTAGTCTGTACCTGCATCAATGTTACACATTACAAGAGGTGGCACAGGTGTCATCATATGCACAGGGTATGTAGTTTCTTTTCCAGAGCCTGTCATTGAGCCATCCAATCAACATGTATGTATTTGTGTGTGTGTGAGGGACAACAGGTTTTGCATGGCCCAATGTTGATGCAATGTGTGTGTGCATGTGTAATCCCTAGCTGTTTGTTTTATGTGTGTGCCTACATGTACACAGTTTTAGCATGTGTCAGCCATATACTGGAGATTGTGGGACAGTCACAGACTGTACCTGCCAGGCTGAACAGATCGCCATTTCTGGCTATGGACACCCCTCCATGCATTCAACAATATTCCAGTCCTGCACCTGGCAATGTATACATATACATTCTTGGGATCTGTATCACAACCTGTGGATAAACGGGTGTCAGTAATGTTCACCTGATTTGCATAGTATTGTCATTTAACACATAGTTATATGAGCCATACTCATTCTCCAAAGTAATAACCACTGCTGACTGTTGCTGAGATGTGCACACGACCGTTTAAAGGTGCAATACTATCATTGTTTTCAATGTCCCTTGTAATATCTAGCAACAAAATAACTGATCACTAAACAACTATAACCCAGGATCACTACAGCACACAGTATGTGCACTATCACAGAGCCATAGCAAATTTATATACATCCAAGGTGATCACATACAGATAATGCAGCACATTCAGTAGTGCTAATATCCACATACATATTACAAATATATATATATATATATATATACACACACACACACACACACACACACACACACACACACACACACACACACACACACACACACACACACACATACTTGGCAGGGCTGGGAGTTGAACATACACCTAACTACCTTATCACACTACTGCATTACGCATTTACAGAATGCGCTACTGAGATTACTGAACACAGCACTCCCAGAAGCATACTTCTAGGTGGGTGACATCATCCACAAAGGCAAAGACACAGATAGGGAATGTATGTGTTGTGAGGCATCTAAAAGCATTACTGTGTCCCCAGGCAGCTGGAAACAAACACACACATACACACACACACACACACACACACACACACACACACACACACACACACTTGGCAGGGCTGGGAGTTGAACATACACCTAACTACCTTATCACATTACAGCATTACGCATTTACAGAATGCGCTACCGAGATTACTGAACACAGCACTCCCAGAGGCATACTTCTAGGTGGGTGACATCATCCGCAAAGGCAAAGACGCCAATAGGGAATGTTTAGAGAGGGAGCAGTCTGAAAGTATATTACTGTCCCAAAGTAGACGTAGACAAACACACGGCAGTGCTGTGATCGGGGCAACTAAATATCTACGGAGCACTACAACACTACATAGATATGGGACGCACCACAGACAGTACACCCTTCGAGACAGCAACCAGTGTGTTCAATGTAGGCATCCATCGTGACATTGAAAATGGACATCTGTTGCCTGGATGACCACCACCGCTATACAGGATGTCAATGGCCATGCCACACGCTTAGTATCACATGTCTGTTTGGAATGTACTGTGTGTCCATCTACACAATGGTGTACTGGGCATGCTCACACACTTAGCAGTTGCAAAGGGCTGTCTTGCATGCACACGGATTCTAATCATGGAAGGGCGCAGTTTGGAATGTACTGTGTGTCCAGCTACACAATGGCGTACTGGGCATGCTCACAAACTTAGCAGTTGCAAAGGGCTGTCTTGCATGCACACAGATTCTAATCATGGAAGGGCACAGTTTGGAATGTACTGTGTGTCCATCTACACAATGGCGTACTGGGCATGCTCACACACTTAGCAGTTGCAAAGGGCCATCTTGCATGCACACGGATTCTAAACACAGAAGGGTGCTGTATGGTATTATTGTTCCCACGTACATGAAGGCCACTCACATGTATTGACCAGTACAGACTCAGGAGCTATCACAGATGTCTCCTGTGCAGATCACAGAGGTACACACCACAATCTACAATGTAGCTGTCACACATTACCATGTCATTGGACCAGCAATACACAGCCACACATTAACACAACACCACGTGACTCATGACCAGTGGACTGTACATAGGTCTACAGCAACTGTGCAGACTACACATGTACCGACAGGGTTCCATCATGTGTTATGCATTGCAATGATATCACTGTACATAACCAGGTCAGCTCTACACATACCAGGGGCCCTGGGTCTTACACAGCTGTGACAGATGACTGTCAGTGCACACCAACAAACACACGTTTGGCTATGTCATACATGTAATTGCAGTGGATATGTGCATGGACCACACACACACAACACATATGTACATAGCATAGCTTTTGCAGTCCTCCGTGCAGACAAGTGGCTACAGCAATCATATGCACGCAAATGGAAGGTGGGTCCATGGCTGTTGAATGCTAACAGTACATGAGGTAGCAATGTTGACCGAGGACACATTCCCTCTGTACTAGTTACTCATGACACCCATCATTTCATACAACAGTCCATGTGTTATGTATGTCAACACACATGCCCACCAATTGCAATACATACAAACATGGCTACATGACAGGCATGTAGGACCAACACACATGTACAGTCTGTACTGTGCATGCAGCTACCATGCATGTACAGTAGCTGATGTAAGTAACTCATCTGTGCCTAACTACAACATGCAGTTGTAATGCAGCCCCATCATTGACACCTGTATATGGTGACATACTGATGGTACGGTAGGATGTAAGGCAGGTATGGATGGATGTGTGTACATAAAGTGGTGTTGCACCTGTGTAGATGGATGTATGCTGGGGACGGCTCACAGGTGTGTCACTCGCCATCCAACCATGACATGTGCAAACAGTACGCTATGTTACCATTACTTGACGGTGGAGACATAACACCTACACAGCGGTCAGGTGTTACCGACAGTACGTCACTTGACACCTGTAACACTTACATCCTCCCGTGTGCATATAGCAGCACAATTGCCAAAGGTAGCATTGGTACACATAATGCGGCCAATACTGCTGCATGTCTGTCAGACGTATCATCATATAGCCGGTGTATCATTCACAGTACTGCCATGTGTGTTTGCTTGTGTGACCATATATGCCACATATGGTGTGGAATACAACCCAATTGTCACACACCCCTGTACACTGTTGTAGAGATCTGTACATACTGCAGTGTGGAAAGCATGACGTAGGCAAGTGTGGTGTGTGTATCACACATATCAGCTATCCAAATGTGTACGACATTTGTGGTCTCCACAGTGTGTGTGTGTATGTAGGTATGTATGGCTGTCTGGTGCATGGTGTGAGGGTGTATGCTACCATACAGAACACACAGGATCCCTAACCCCTCATGGTGATGCAGTCCACTACCCTGTTGATGCCATCGGTCTCAGCCGCACTGGCTACCTGTACATGTTCTTTCTCTGTGTCGCGTCGTGTGGGTGCAGTACTGTGAGGGTGATGACCACATAGGCAAGGGTCCTCACCTCAACATTATGGGGTGTGCATTATAGTGTTGTTGACCCCGTTAGTGTGAGCATGTTCCTGTAATGTGACAGGGTATTACTGCTACACAGTGAGGCATCATGCTATCAAGTGGCCTCTAACATTATCATTGGCCAGACCACCGTGTACAACCCCTGCACCATGTCAACATACCTGTGATGTGACCTGGTATGGATGTCACCTCTCTAGCCACTGTAGCCTATTAAACTGCTCACATGCTTCTGGATCAGTATATGTGTGGACATCTGTGGTATGTTAGACTTTTCAACAGTCAGGCTGAAGTTATGTATAGCATGCTGATATTGCCATATGTGCCTGTGAGTACTCCACAGTTACACATGGGAGACTGCAAACAGTGCTACCTGTAGGCACATGCAAGTATACCATAAGGAGGGAACCAGGGCATCATTACCAACATGCTATTTCTGTTGTTACCATGACACATACTGTGAACATATAACAATGCATGCTAAACCTGTACTACATGGTATGTCTGGTGCGTGTCAATAGTACACAATTAATGTAATATACACGTCTCGCATTATTTTCACACAACTAATGTAATATACACTTCTCTCACTATTCTTACACAACTAATGTAAAATACACTTCTCACTATTCTGTTCACCCTGTGCATCAGACCATTTGAGCATGTCCCTGCACCGACGGTATGGATGACAGGGATGCGGCACAGGGTTCATCATATACACATGGTGATAATGTTTGCCAGGGGCATAGGCTACACCAATGGATGACATGTGTGTGGGTAAGGGCCAGTGATATGATTGGACATGTCTGTTCACTATTCATGTGGGTGTTGTTGTGCCCTACAGATGTCTATGCTGTGTGCGTATGTGTGCACACAGTTCTGCCTTTCGTGAGGCCTACACAGGGTATTATTGACAGCTCCAGATTGTACAGACCAGGTTGTACAGCTCACTGTGTCCGGCTACGGCCACGTGACCTGTGCCTGCCAGGGGTTGCATGGGCACTACCAGGCGGAGGTACAGATTGGCTACTGTCCAATGACACATGTCCACTGGAACTGTATCCCTGCTGGGAATGTCCAGGGCCACGTCCACGTGGCCTGCTGTGTCCTGGTGTGGACAGTGCAGCACCAGCTTCACTGCTACTGCTACCGTCACTATGGGAGCAGGCATGTGAGGTGGCATGCCCACGTTGACCTGCCGTAGGTGGTGTGGCTGGCCTACATCCACGTGGCCTACGCCTCACTCCTACCAGATGTTCCAGCACAGACAGCTCATGCTTGCGGATTGCCATGCCATGGTCAAGGATTCTGACCATGTCACCCAATCGCCTGTCCAGAACATCAGCAATCTGCTGTTGAGCATTTGCCAATGCCTGGATGTTGTCAATTAGGGTACGGATAGCAGCCCTCTGCAGCTTCTGCCCTTCTCTGGTCTGCCATTCAGCATGTGCCTGTGCCACCATTACAGTCTGGAACATGCGTCTGGTGATACCAGCTGCTGCACTCTGTCCTGCAGGTGCATGTCTGCCAGAGGTCCTCCTACGAGCAGCACCGGCACATCTGCAGTCATTACACTGACACCATGGTGTGTAGACACACCTTCTGTAGCCACCACACATTCCTGTTCCACGCTAACAGATGCTGACTGTCCTTCCTCTATGGCCACTGGTGATGCGGTATGTGTTGGCAGCAGAACTGTGTGCGGGGAAGAGGGGGACATAACTGGGATGGCAACCATTGGCACAGATTCAGCCCCTGACAACCCTGCCTGTACCTCATGCATATGTTCATCACTGCTAGTATCTGTGGGGACACTTACATCAGATGGACCGCAGGAGGGTAACGCACCTACATCACCTGTGAATGCAAAGAAAGACTAAATTACAATAGACACACACACAGACACACACACACACACACACACACACACACACACACACACACACACCATGCATGTGATTTGACAGATGGCATGCAGCATGCCTGTGGTACAGCAGAGGGCATGCAGCTCAGACGTTAATATTGTAAGTAAGCATACCTCCCTGAGGTGCACACTATAGCAAGCAGGTGTCATATCAGTAGCCATGCAGTTGCCACAAGCATGGTAGTATGCATGCATCCCCGTGATACACCATGTGGACCAGAACAGGATAACAGTACACATGGCTGATGTGACCTTGACATGTACTCTGCTGACGTGTGCATTAACATGCATACATGTCTGACACAATGGTGTCCTGACACATGTACAGCATCGTAATGGGCATCACATTGCGGTGTTGTCTGTATGCCCTACAGATAGAATGCATGTTTAGCAAATGTGCATGAGCATGGAAGGGTAGTGTGAGCCATCTACATTGCTATACAGTGTGAAGTACAGACACTGTGCCATTGCATGGCATCATGAGGCATCTATATTGCTGTACAATGCATAATATGTACACATTGCATAGCCATAACTGCATGCATACCCATGACATAACTGTGGATTGTGACCCAGGATGCTGAGGTGTATACACACCAAACCATGCTGTGTCAAGTGACAGGTCACTGGAGGACCTACAGCTGACACCCCTGCACAACAACTACAGGGTCTTAGCTGCCTGGCAACCATGTCCACACATAGCGGACATGTCAATTCACCATTTCCCACATGACATTGATGTACCACACACACATGAGGTGCACAGCTAATGGTGATGTCCTACAGCAGCAAGGGAAATGTACAGTATCTGTGGCCTGATGTGGTGTCAATGTCTGTGGAAGCTGTACAGGTGACTACTGTCATGCTATGACACAGTTGTGATGTTCAACTGATCTTATATGATAGACTTCAGTGACACCTCCACTAGCTGTGCACAGGCTGTTAGGATGTCCAGTCTACCACATCAACTGTATAATCAGTCAACTAAGGCTATAAGTGGACCATGGGTGGACAATGTGCAACAGGGTGTATACACATCGCATCTACTGTGTGGCTACATGTCTCTGGCCATCCCCCATGGCAATGTGTGCATATGTGTTGGCCAGATGTGTGTGGTGGCCATCTATCTCACATGTCTGTGTTGTCCCATTTGACATACATCCATAGATGTCAGATATGTCACCATCCACAGGGCTATGCAGACAATGGGTTGTATGTTTGGTATGTGGGGTATGGGTCATGGGATATTGTGACAATATTGCAGCCAGAACACTACATGTCTGGGACATGTCAGATGGCACATCACAATGTGTGCACCCAATGCAGGGGCATACAACACAATGGTGACACCTGTGGGCTGCCCATATCACAGCTCACTGTGTGGTACTGTTTGCGTACCACACATGTTGTTCCAATGCATACTACATATGCCTCCATTGTAGAACACCTCCACCATTGTATGCACAGCTGACCACACATGTAGCAATGACAAATACTGTGGTTTCAAGTTGGTGTATCATTTCATTTGTATATATTGCACATGGGTGGCCTGTGTGAATGATGGGTGCTGCGACCTGTATATCATGACTGGAATGAACATCAAGTGTGCAAGTGTTAACTGGCCACATGGCAAATAGATCTATGCTTTAACATGCCTGATACTGATGACAGTCTCACCTGCAATGGACTCATGTCTGTGCGGCATGCCAGAGGTACCTGTATAGGGATGACACAGCAGTATGAACATTATCCATGACTGTATGACAGCCACAGGGTGCACTGTGCATGTTAACACATTCGCCTGTATAATAGCATATAGTATGCACATGTGTGCATACACAGGGTAGCATACTGTAGTATGCAACATGTGTGTCCACATACCTTGCATATCTTGTTACTTTACATAGTGTACAGTGACACATGCAACTAAATGGGATACAATAACCATATGTGCAGTACTGACTTATCAGGCAACTCCAGGCTCATTGGTTGGGAGACACCCACCTCCATGATGGCAGCTAGTGTTTGTGGATGCTGTTCTGAGGGTGTCCCCAGACTGGCCAGTAGCTCCTCGGTGTGTGTGAGTGGGGGCTGGGTTGGTGGCCCACCACCTATTCCACCTTGTTCCCTGGCAATTGCAGTGGCACGCTGTTTTGCATGTCGTATCAAGTCTGTGCAGTGTCTGTGCACCTGCTGGTAGGTGCGGTTATGGCCACCCACATCATTCACCCTCCTGTGAAGATCCTGCCACAGGTCGTCCCGCTGCTGGGCATGCTGTAGCACATGGCTGAACAACACCTCATAGTTCTCATGGAGGTACGGGATGAGGACATCATCCTCCTGGCGGCTGTATGCTGGAAAGTGTGTATGAGGCATTATCTGTAAGACATAATGATGGTGACAGGTCACAGTTTCAGAGATGTACAGAGATACTGCTGCACATACATTTCTATGACATCTAGTACATCTGCACAGTTATCTTTGCAAATCATCATGACACGGACATGACTGATGTGTTTGTGTCACACACATGTAATACCCGTTGTGCATTGGATATCATCACCATATATGTGTGTCACCTCATTACAGTGTTCATACTCCATGTGAATGCTGTCTTGATGTGGGCATGTCTATTTGCCTGCACTGGTGTTCTTACCTATCTGCACATGTCTGGATGTGTCCACGGTAATGCTGCTGACCTTGATGCTGTGTATATGCCACATATCAAAACAGACACAGCCTTAATGGACTTGAGCAGTGACAATGCACACATACGCATGGAAACCTGTACATGCATGTGTTTTGCCATATACATCTACACAGCACTGTGCAGCTGTTCAACACCCTGCCACGGATCGCCTGTGTTGCACATGTGATAGACATGGGACAATGGCTAGTCGGACATCATTCGCAGGGATGGTTATGAACCATAGCATGTACGGGCAAGGTTTCCTAGCTGTAACAGACAGCCAGTATGCCACCACGAGGTGCATCAGTGCCACATTACTGATCCAGACAGTTGATACTACATCTACCATGCGGCCACCACACCATGTATGACTGGGATGACATGTGCAGCTTTGATGGACAGGGTTGCATGGTTTGGCAGGAGTATGTCACATGTATGGCACAGGGATCTCTCCAGCATGTGGAAATCCTAGTATTAGGATGGTGGATGTCCATGACTTATGTCTTACAGATCAGGATATGGACATGTAGCACATCCATCATCAAGGTGTAGCAGATGTCTTTATGCAAGGTAGACAGCATGCTGCATAGTGGAGGTGAGGATTGTGAAGGCTGGTATCACCCATCCACGCATGGCCATTACCCCTTAAAGGTGATATGTGATCCAATATTGGTCACCCCAGTGCTGTATATGCCTGTCCAATGATTTCTGTGCTCATGGATGGCACACTGTCATGACATGGGTACCTCATATGACTACCTAAGGGGCCTGGAGATGTCACCAAGTCAGGGAGGTGTACTGCACAGCACCATCCCTTACACAGTGTCCATAATGATGACAACAGCCTATGTGGTAGTTAATGGGTACAGGGATGTACACCTAGCGGTAACACTGCTGATATCATCCATCAGAATGTGCACATATGTCACACACCTCACCCACACAGCCCATTCCGTATGTTGTTCACAACACTGACACAGCTATTCCTCATAGGTCATGGCCATTCACATCCTTACATACACAGATGCCTAACATTTGTCTGTGTGGTATGGGCAACAATGAGGGAGGAGTACAACACATTAACCCTGTTCTACTATAGCTGGCACTGGTGTGATATGCACATGTCACTCTGGCACCATTTGTAGTTGTGAGTCTGTCAACAGGCCACTGGTAGAACACTCCTGTGACATACAAAAGGTATTTGTAATCAAACATCCGTACTGTCTTGTACATCTGTACTGCTAACATCTACAGTGATAATGGTTCATGGACATGCACACCATACTCAGCAGGGTTATAGTGCGGTGCCACACATTATGACTGTCGTCACCACTTGTGGGTTGATATCATCCAACACCCTATCTGTATTGTATGGTCATGCTAGGCACTTGTTCAGAACTTGTGAACATGTCATGAGCTACTGATTAATATAGCACCCATTCCACACCATTTCCCACAGGTACACTGGATGTCCTAAGATTTCCAGCTTGCTTATGGTACAACAGCTGTTGAACACACGTAACTCACATATCCTGTGAGACATGGTTGTATATACAGGCATGTCCAACTGTCACGTGTGTGTGCTATTGTCTGTCTATAAGATGGATATGTCGTACATGTGGCAATAGAGCAATTGTCCCATGTACACATTCAATGCTCACCTCCCAGCATACAACACTACAGCCTGTGGGGGATGCACTTATGCAGCCCTGCTTGGGGTAATGCTGTCACCAACCTGTACCTGACAGTCATGTAGGGATGTGTAACATTCGCAACACACCCTACTCATCACATAGTCTCACATGATCTCTGCCACATGCCACACATATGAGGACAACGTGTGCAGAACCTCTCCATACTCTGTGTAGGCACCAGAGGCAGCCCCCATCACGGAACACAACATCACCAACTTATAGCCCACAGACTCATGTGTGCCCATCACATACAGCCAATAGGGTGTTATAACATACACAACACACCAGTCATAGGTGACTCTGTAGGCGATCACACTGCAGTTCCACACAGCAGGCTACACAAGGCGATAGTCGCTTACATCTTGCTGTCGGGTAACTGGTTCTGCAATATAACCTATGCACCCATGCCACACCTCACCAGGTACAATGTGACTTGTCATTCTCCATGTTAGTGTGACTGCCCTGAGATGCCATTTCACAGATTACATGTGCAGGGACATGCAATAGCTCGCCAGTCTTGTAGCCCTGAAGGTGTGGGCCAAGCCCTGGGGAGCATTATGCATTCATCCAGACCTGATACCACTGTACAATGACTGACTGTGTCACTTCAACAGTTGCCTATGCTTCTGCTGTCATTCCACAGGCATCTGGTATCTGTCCGCTTTGACTGACCTGGTCAAACACAATGCTTTGGCACAGGTGACCTGCACCTGTCAGCCCTGGGAGTACAGCTCACATGTAAGGCTCTTGCTGCTTCTATGCTGCCTGTCTTGCACAGTTTCCAATAACAGTCACCGGCAGAACGGGAACAGGCAAGCAACACATGGGGTCATGTGACACTATGCTTGCATCTTCCTCTGTGACGCACGCAGGCAAGGCACACCTTATAATGCACCACTCCCATATCTCTGCAGTGACTGGGACCTGCCTCTAGGCTCTGCAGAGCACACCTGCAATGACAAGTTATAGACAGACCATACCTTTCAGGCACATACCTGGACCAGCACACCCACAGCTGAGGTGTTCCCACATCCCACTATGTTGTACACACATCCTGGCTAGTTACTTAGCACAATGCATCAGAGGTGCTCCACGTACAACTAACTGTGTCCGGAACTGCTATACACATTGCAACAAGCTACAGATTCCACTACATACCCCACGGTTACCAGACCTCATTTGTTGGTGTACTGGACAGTAGGGCTCAGACAGCTACTACTGATGTGTGACTGACACTAACCCACACTTAACTGGGATGGCCACTCATGTACCGACACATCCATGAGTCATAACCTCTACTCAGCTGGATAAACCCATACACACCACCTCCAAGACCAACATTAACCTTGACATGAACACTACCAACATGTGACTGGTGTTCCACACCTGGGGTCATCCCCTCATTGGTGGATTCCGAACATATGCTAATCAACCTTGTTAGCCACATCCTGGCACCACACCCTTCATGGCATACACAGTACATGAGTACTACAACACCTACTACAGACGTCTTATGACAGCGGTTGTTAATGTCATGACACCTGTGCAGATGGACAATGCACATACAAATGCTGCAACATACCCCAGTGCACTTCAGTAGCATGTACATGACTGCATGGATCATGCTATGCCACACAGAGCCATGATGGTACACACCAGATAACAGACACCACTCTGGTGGTCAAGTTCCATGGACATAATGTACAACAAAGGTGGAGGCTGTTGCACAGTGGTGTACAATCCCATGGGTGGGGTAGCTCACTGCTCAGCCTCGGTAGGGCCACGGGATCCCTCATCACATACTCCATGACTAGCTACATAAACATTACTGCGACACATTCCGGGGTGTACCACAACGCATTATGGTGGTATGTCAGTAGTCAATGGCAATACCCACATCTGCTCTCACATACAACAGTCACTCAGGAACATTACAGACCCAGGTGATGTTGGCAACATGCTGGTGGATGGATTCAATGCTAACATTACACCCTCTCACTCACTACAGGGCCACAATCCATGCAGGAACATTGCGGTGTCCCTGCGGTCAGACCTACACAGAACTAACCTGCACTCTATATGTCCTGGGAGACTGGCCCCATGTCACCTTCCAAAGTCCCAGGGTGTGATGTCCACAAACCTCTGAATGACATGTCTCCCCACTAGGCCACCATATTCAGTAATAGCCTTGTATCAGACATTGTGGTCCCTGAATGGCACACAGCAACATTTATCACATTCCACACAGGTGGCACCACAATACACGAGTGGGACTAAAGTCCTACACACCTGACTGGACTTTTCTGCATGGCTATGGGGCACATCATCAAGGACATCATTCACAGATACATTGTTGGGCTCCTGTCCTTTGATGCCACCCGGGTTGGACTTGTTAGGGCCAGAGCATGGCCCCTACATCTGGTGGACTCCTTTTATACAGTTACCAGGGTAGTTGATGATGGTACAGGAGTCCACACATCCTACAGTGTCCTCTCATTGCCTTTCAGCACCGTTCTCCATTCTGGTATTAACAAAATACACATCCACCTGCACATCGTACCCTATGTCTCAGGATGTTATGCAACGTGGCTCATGGACAGGACACACAATGAGGGTAGTATACCATAGTACCTACTGCATTTCAGTTACATTTGGCATACCACAGTCCTCAGTCATAGGGCCCCTCATGTTCAGTATATGCTTCCCTGAGGTACAGGCTAGCACAGAGGGACTTTCCCTGCCTAGCTTTACAAACCCCTGCATACAAAGCACCATGATTGATCCACCAGTTGATACTGACTCCATCCATATGGGTGTCACTGTGACAGATACCTGATATGAATATCATGGCCTCAAGCTGCATGACACAAGGTCCATGGACATCACCTTTGCATTACACCATTCACCCACTGACTATCACATAGGTGGTAGTCCCCTACATACATGTCACATTGTACATGTTTGTAGTACACACGTATGTCACACCCACTCCTGTGATTACCATATTGCCACTGTGGTGTGGATATCCTTCTACATGGCCACACTTATCTGTACTGGGTGTGTAGCTGGTACATAGGCACCCATTTTACCTCTGAACTCAAGACTTCTACACACATTCAAGGGTACACCACCCCATTTAGGGTGTACCTTACACAACAGCTACAGCTTTACATACCACAACATTAACATGCCATGACATTTATTGAGCTCCGACAGCTAAGGTATGCGGCTGAACTACGGACACCACGTCTGTACACATTTGCATACTACATACTTAGGGGTGACCTCTGCTGAACAGACAGGGCCCATGTCCACAACAATATTAATAGATGTACGCCACATATGTGACATACACAAATGCCACTGTGAGCAACATACTCATGGATATGTGCACACACACAACAATGAGTGGGATGTGCTTGAGAGTTACATTCCCAAACCGGATACTCACCATGCTTTGGAACATGACTCCTATGTGCATCACGCAGGGACACTCAGTAGCACTGTTCATGTGATACCTCCCTTGGTGTTTGGGAGACACATGTATGCCAGGGATCACTGCAGTGGCTATACTGTGCAGAGGTGCAGGTAACACATGGCTCTGCTGATCACAGGACACTACCCTGGAGAGGTGCCACTGGTGTGAACACTGTAGTTGTGCTTACACATAGATTTGCCAGACTGCACAGTACCCTACTATGAACCTGTGAAGCTATTACATGTCCTCTGTGCATGGTTACTTGGTAGCCCTTCCATTTAGATTAGCTATCATGCTATTACAATGTCCCATGCCTACAAGCCATGTGTATCCTGTTATTGTACATGCCAATAGATGATACCTATGGTATGCATATGTCTGTTATGCTGTGTAGAATATCTGACATATCTACCTACAATACTATACATTACACATATTTTACATAGTATCCCATAATGCAAAGCATACTTGCACAGTGGGACCACCTTAGACATGTCATTGTCATTATATGCCCATACACATGCCTACTGTGACAGTATATCAACATATACTATCCCCGGCTATGGCACGTACTTGTTGGACATACCCTACCACTGACGGTGGGTTGTATGTAATTGTTCTGTTTAAAGCCCTCATGTAGCATCCCTTGTGGTGTCTGTGATGTGTACCATGTGGTCCACTGCTGGACGCACAGTTTCTACAAGCTTAAGTATGCTCAGCAAGACATCACTACATAAATACCTTTTCCCACGTTATGCATTGTGGAAACTTTTAATTAATGCAAACCAGGCTATAAATACAGTAGATAATTAATACAAAACATGCTATACATAAACTTACATACAAAGTGTTCTACATACCTTGTTATCATTACGGAGTTTTGTCTCTATCTTTCTCACACTGCTTACATGGGTATTTTGTATGAGCATACGGTTTGAATGTCTGGCAAGTCTACCTTATATACATCGATACCTGTAACATGTGGTTTCCTTCCGCCTATTGGTGTTTCTGAGTGACTAATTACTTGCATATCAGCTGTGCAGCTACTCCATTTGCCAGTTACACAGCAACAGTGGGTTATAATTGACTTCTGCACTTGGGCGTTGCCCATTTGCCCTACCTTCGGGGAGACGGCCTGTATTGTGTTTTGTTATGTGTAATTGCAACTGCTATGCATAGAGACAAGTATACTTTGGATTCATGTCCCCCGTGGATTGTGTGTGACAGCTAGAGTATGTGGTTCAACATGTGGGTGTACCTGTCATCCCAACGTCTGTTAACGGACTATTGCAAACAAAACCTGTAACATCACCATTTGTTCCATTATACAATGGCTGCAATTTTGCATGGTGCCTTTAATTGTGTCTCTCACAAGGTATGTTGATGGTTCTGCAGTTGTAATTGACTGACTGGATGTTTGTGCTGTTATTACAGTCTGTATTGCTATAGTTTCTAGTGTGGGGGATGTCGGTGGGTGTACGTAGCATATACAGGTTTGTGGGGCTTGCATTTCTACATATTCCATATATATGTGTGTTTGGGCTCTGTCCCTAAATAAAGAGCTATCAGTTAGTAGACTTATGTTACGGGATTGTAGATTGGGCCATTGTTAATTGGTTTCTATATAGTATGCAGGTGAGGTTGATACTTCCATACCTCCGGAATTGCAGCAATATGTAAAGGGATATGTCTACACGACAGCTATCCAGTGTATTTCTGTCCCAGATATTTGCAGTCATTGTGGTTGTGTTGGTAACAGAACCTCTTTGCCATGGGTTGCCACCTTTTCATATGGCCATTGTTGGACACTTCCGTGACACACAGCAGTGTTTACAGGCCAGCACATAGCCACTGTCAGTACACAGGATAGTACATACTTTTATCCTCAATACATACCTATTGTTGTGGGACTTTGGCTACTTATCATATTGCATGCAACATTCACGTTTCTTACATACAGTCATAACTATTTAATGCTACTATTATATTATATATGGGACATATTAATGTCCTACAATCTCAGACATTTGCCCTTTGTAATGTTTTATGTCAGGACAAACCTGCCCAGGGAGAGGCTGTCCCTCCCAATGTGGGACAGGTGGTAACCGTATGCCTATGGCTAGCTATACCCACACCTACCGTAATGATCTACCTCCGAGTTGGCACTAACAGACACATGATGCGGACACACACACACACACACACACACACACACACACACACACACACACACACACACACACACATTACAGTCACACGGGGATGCACACGGCACCCTCAACACACACATACACAGACTATGGCACTCACAAACACAGTTGAACACAGTACCTACATGGACCGCAACACCGGCAGCGGTGACTAATTATCCATTCATATCATCATACTATTACTCGCGGCTGTACTGTTCCGGTACTGTGTTCTTTCAGTCTTTCAGACTCGTGGTTATGCATGTCGGTATGTTACACATTCCATAGTTGGCGCTATCCTAATTATTTGTACCTCCAAGGTGTTATTAATGTTGTTGACCTATCTATATATATTTGCAGATATCGCTGAATCCATATATATCAACATATATCACTCTATCGCCCTTTCTATCTGTATTATATATATGTATATATGTGTAATATATATATATATATATATATATATTATATATATGTATATATGTGTAATATATATATATATATATATCTGACGGGGAAAGTGACAGGCAAGCTACACCTTTCATTGTGTACTTGTTGGTGTATACTGTTTTCTGGACTCTGCACATTTGTGTCTGTACCTGTCACATTACACACCTGCCGTAGGTTAGGATTGCCAGCTGTCCCACTCTGCGAGGGACAGTCCCTCTTTGGGCAGTTGTTTCCTGCAAAATATTTGTAAACATGGCAAAGGACATTTATTTCCTATAGTTTATGTAATAATCGCATAAAAGAGTTATTCTGTATCTGAACCAAGAAACAGAATAAGTAAGTCAACATTACAAGAATGAGCTTTTATCTAGGCAAAACAGTGCAGTTCTGCTTTTCGTACTGGCTGGGTGTATGTGTCGGCCTGCAGACATCTAACGTATGTCCCACATTAGTCATTTGAAGAGGTGGCAACCCTACCATAGGTACATCTTGCCTAGCAATAGTGTTAGGTGATTCGATACATGATTGCGTGTTCTACATCTGGCAGTGGTCGTTTTACCCTTCAGAGCAGGCGCTATTAGTACAGGGGTGAATAATGCTGGTTTCACCTGTTCTGGACATCATTGACCATGATCTGCGTGATATCCGAAGTAGCTTATCCCTGTTACGCGCATATCCATATAGTCATATTTAAACGTCGCTTACCAGCAGTGGGCAATCCATATTCCCGGTAACGTGTGCTAAACATGATCTGCTGACCTGCATCCAACATGCATTACTCATGCCTTCGGGATTACGTTACATCCCTTGCAGGACGTGGGACCGGGAACATGCACGATGGTCACTGCATTTAACATATGGCCATCTGGGATTTGTACACGTGTTATGTCATTTTGTAGTTGGAGTATACTACGGCTGTTACTCCATACTGCACTCACATGGGTAACTCAGTTAGTTTACATATTGATGAGTCCAGTTAATGGTATGTCCATGTGATGTTTAATGGATGTGCTCCAGCATTGGATATGTATATCTCAGTGAGCCACACATGATACTGTGCTACACCTTCAAACGACCATGGGTGGAGCATGCTGGGGTGATGAATACCTGTCATGGGTACACCCCATGCCTTGACACAGCATTTTATTTATTTTATTTTTTTATTTTACATTTGTTGACTGGGCTGGTCTAACTGGAATACAAATCCATTTTCAGTAGAGGCCCAGGTAGAAAAGCTCCAACACAAACACAATATATACAGTAAAAGTTGTCACAATTCAGAGAAGTATAACAGTAGTTAAAAAGTTCTAAACAGTTTCAGCCATACAGACTTGACGCAGTTGTCATTACAAGAGTACATGGCTCATGATGAGGAGATATAAAAAACAAAAATATAAAACAAAATAGTTGTGTACTTGTGCAAGTAGAATAAAATAGCATAATAAAGTTGTTTACTTATACAATTGTACCAAGTGATACAGTGAAATACAAGATTTATAGGAAACAGCAAGAGGATGTCAGTAGATAAAACATACTCATATTAGAAGCAGAGAACACAGGAAATAGACAAAAAGTTAGTCAAGTTAGTACAAGGGCATAGCCAATGAGTACTGAGAAATTGTTTTAGTTTCTGTTTAAAAAGTGTTATAGAGGACAGAGATAGGAGTTCAGAGGGAAGTATGTTCCAATGTTTGCCTACAGAGTTAGAGAACAACGAATCTCCAGCTGAGTTGTTGGATTTTCTGGTAGTAATAAGTAACTTATTAAAAGAGCGTAAATTCTTAAGATTGTTGTAGGGGGTTATGAGAGTAGTCAGTATAGGTGTACAGGTGGGGTAATACAGGATCTTATGGATAATAGCAAGTTGGTGAAATCGTATGTGGTTTTGGAACTCTAGCCATCCTAATTGTTTTAGGTTGTTACAATGATGTGTTCTAAAAGGAGAACCTGTGGCAAATCTAGCAATACTATGATAGAAGGTAGCAAGTCTGTTGAGATTGTTTTTTTGAGAGATTGGTAAATATGGTTGAAGCATAGAGTAGGGTAGAGATTAAATGAGTTCTAGCTATAGTGGTTTTGGCTGAAGGAGTAAGAAAGGGTCTGATTCTGTAAATGGATCCCAGTTTCTTATTTACTGTTTTTATAGTGATGTTAATATGAGTATCGAAGTTTAGGTTATTATCTGTGGTTATTCCAAGAAGTTTAGTGGTTAGGTCAGGAGATATAAGAGTCCCATTCTTGGATATAAGAGTGAAGTTAAGAAGGGCTGACCTGCGAGTAGGAGCAAAGAGTAGAAGTTTAGTTTTCTTAGGGTTAAGTAGGAGGCAACGGTTTAAAAACCATTGCTCAACTGTATTAAATGCTTTTTGTGTCAGGGACTGTAGCTCGGTAGGAGTTTTAGCTGAGCAAATAATGGTGGAGTCATCTGCATATTGAATGCAGGTTGCATGTGGAATTGCTTGGTGGAGGTCGTTAATGAAAATGGAAAATAACAGTGGGCCTAATATGGAGCCCTGGGGAACACCAAGGGAAATGGGGAGGTGAGAAGATAGATTGTTTTCCCATAGTACTGCCTGTTGCCTATTATCTAAGTAGGATTTGAACTATTTTAAGGCTAGTGTATCAAGAGAAAGAGATTTAAGTATTTCTATAAGGAGCTGGTGGTTAACCATGTCAAAAGCCTTAGATTAATCAATGAAGACAGACGAGGAAAGAGTATTATTATTACGGTTTGAATTTATACAGTCTGTGAAGGAGAGTAGAGCTGTGGTGTTACTGTGGTTAGGTCTAAACCCATGTTGACAGTTGGCAAGTAGGTTATTTTCGATAAGATGGGTGAGTAGTTGCTTATGGACACACTTTTCCATAATTTTTGCTAGTGGAGAGAGTAGAGCTATTGTTCTATAGTTTGAAATGTCAATGGAGTTTCCGCCTTTATGAAGGGGGATGATATGTGAGATTTTCCAGATAGATGGGATATATCCTTCGGTTATAGTTCTGTTTATTAGTATGGAAATGGGGAAGGCTATGGCTTTGGCACCTTTATGCAGGTATTCTGCAGGTAGTTGGTCAGCAGATGGGGGGGTAGTAGGTTTTAATTTTTCTAGAAGAGATCAAATGAAGGAAGTAGGAACAGGTTTTAGCTGAAATGATGGAATCGGGTAAGTTAGTGAGTGTTTAGATTAGGGGAACTTGGAGATAATTGCTTAGCTAGTGTTTGAATGGCATCTGTAAAGAAAGAATTAAAGGCATTGGCAGTTTGTGTTGGATTCTCATGGCTAGAGTCTTGTGGGCTAGGAGTAGTAGACTGGCCTGGGTGTAGGAGTTTGTTGATGCTGGACCAGAATTTTTGTGGGTTCCTTTGGTTAGTTTGTTGTAGCTGTATGTAAAAGTTTTGTTTATCTAATCGTATAGCTTTTTTAGTAGTATTTCTAAGTTGTCTAAAGGTTTTGTGGTCTGTAAGATTCCTGGTAGTGTGCCATTTTGCCCAAGATTTGTTTCTAAGGAGAATTTTCTGTTTGGTAGCTATGGTGAACCAAGGGGCAGTTTTAGCTTTATTTCTAATAGAGCGTACTGGGGCATGCTGGTCAAGGATGGCTAAGAATTTGAAATTATAGTAGTCAACTGCTTTATCTAGAGGGAGTATTTTTAGTGGTGACCAATTGCAATGTTTGAGTTCTAGTTGGAAAAGTTCAGGGTTGAAGAATTTTTTAGTCCGTATTGTCCGATAGGTATTTGGGTTAGGTATGCTAGTTTTGTGTCTGATGATATATGTAAATGAGTGGTCACTCAGATCATCAGGGAGGGTTCCTGCTTTGTATGTGAGATGTGGAGAGTTTGTAAGGATCCAATCTAATGTGCTTTCCTTGTTGTTGGTTTTATTAATTCTTGTAGTGGAGGTGATGACTTGTGAGAAGCCATAAAGATTAATATGGGTGGTGGGATGAGGGGTACTACAGGACTTCCAGTCAATGTTAAAGTCTCCAAGTACTATAGTTTCTTGTGGAAGATTGAGTGATAGCCAGTTTATAATGCATTCAAGGATATTAATGTTATTTCCAGGGGGAAGGTAGATACAAGCAATGTTAATGGATTTGAATTTGTTGATTTGAAGTTTGGTGACAAGGATTTCAGCGTTATTAAATATAGGTAGATTTATGCTTGAAGTGGTGACTTGTAGATTGTTTTTATAAAGGACTGCTACGCCCCCTCCCTTTTTGATAATATGATCTAATCTAAGGATATTGTAGGCAGGTGGGGTGACTTCATTGTCATTAATGGAGGATTTTAGCCATGTTTCAGATAAACATAGGATGTCAAATTGGTAGAATTCTAATAGGGCATGAAGATGGGCAATCTTGTTTTTAATGCTTCGAATGTTAAGATGTGCCATAGAAAAGGAGTTTGGAGGTTTATTAGGAGTATGTGTATTAGTTATGTAAGAGTTGCTTGGTACAGTGTTGGGATTATTGTTTGGGCCGGGGTTAGGATGAATGTCTCCATCTAGCAGGGCTAGGTGGAATGTTTTATATGTGGGGTTGTTAAATTTATTGAAATAAAAAAATATTTTTCTTGTATGTAGGTTACTATATTTTATATGGGTTAGTCTATGATATTTGGCTTGCAGGTAGCAGGGACTAGTTGTTGTGGAATAGTTGTGTTGGTAGATAGCTAGTAGTGGTGTGGAAGTGGATTTAGAGGGGAATAGAAGGTTTGGGTGTAATGGTTGTTCATAGGAGGTTAATATGTAGGTAATTATTAGAGGAAGTAGGAGAGAGGCAAAGGCTATGTGTTTTAATTGATTAAGGTAGGAAACTTTGACCATGATCTTTGTATCAGATGTTAAATAGATAGGGGTGTGTACTAGTAGCAGCTGGTAAGTTGAAACTGTAAGGATAGGGAGGATCTATGATAAGGTTAGGAGAGGTAAGGATGTAAATCGGGTGGGGAGTGGTAATAAGGTGTGGTAGTTGATTGGTACAGAGAAGATGGGGGTGTGGTTAGCAAAAATAAGTGTAGGGCCCCTGGGGTGGGTGAGAATTGGGGGTAATGAGGGGAACGGAGTGAGCCCGTAGGGCAAACGGAGCGGGTAGAGACAGTTGAGAGAGACAGTCAAGGTGAACAATCAGTGGAATTCTGATTGTGGAATAATGCCTGCAGGGGTAAGTAGGTTTGAGATCTGTACAGAAAGATTAAGAAGTAGTATATGAGTATGTAAAGGTGGAAGGTGGGAAATTGGAGCAGAGCAGGTTATAGGTAGGGTCAATAGTAAGAATGCTAAAAATCAGTTTTAAAAAGAGGAAAGATTTTCAAATAATGGGGGGCTACAAGAAGGGTTGGGAGGGTGGCTTAATGGCTAAGGTGTTTGCCTTACAAACACAAGGTGCAGGGTTTGAGTCTCACAATGGAAAATTGGCTAGGCCCAAAATGGCTTACAAGGGCAGCTAGCCTAGCACTAAACTATGAACTATGAACTATGAATAGATAAGAGGGTGCCACCTAGTGGGCAATCAGGTTAAAAACAGCAGAGGTCCAGAACATCCATGATTATATTATGTGGAGCCCATCATTAACGCAGCAGGGACTCTGTGCTGAGAGTGTGCAGAACAGTGCTTACACACATGTGCTCCCATGATTGCCTCTGCTCCTCTACGCAACAGTTGGTTACTCGATGTTGTGGCGACAGTGGACACTGTTTGCCCCATTTGGTGTATGGCCTCTGACAATCGGCCTTGTACCTACCGATGAACCTATACACACAGCGCCACCATATGCTGATAGGCACATGTATTGTTTAGGTGTTGACATTCCGTGTTCCAATAGCTGTTGTGTGTACAATGTTTGAGGGATGCCTATGTAGGATTCACACAGTGGGCCACCTATACATTACAATTTACAGGTGGTCATGCTTGTGTGCCATCCATTTTACTGTGTGTGCAGGTGGAGAGGTGTGTCTGTCCGTAGGGGCCTACTCTGTCAGAGTATGTGCTATACGTTCCCTCTTTGCCAAGGCATAGGCATATTGGGCACACCTCCATCTGCTTACTGGGGCTGGCACAGTGTGTTCATGGTCTGAATCCCTCTGTGCCTATGATGGCCTTGGCAATTGTGGTGGGCTATGAGGGTCTTTACCATTTTGTCCCTGCTGCAGCTGTTTCCACAGGATCATATTATGTAGCATGGCACATACTATGACGATGTGGGCACACGTTCCTGGAGAGTACTGCAAGGCTCCACCAGATGTGTCCAAGCACCAGAACCGTGATTTCAGCATCCCGAACACACGCTCTATGATGATTCTGGTTTGCCTCATTATGGCATTCTTGCATGGGTGTGTGTGCATTTCTGATGGGAGTCATCATCCACGGCTCCAGTGCATAGCCAGCATCCCCCACAAGGTGGCCATGTGGGATGTCCCCCCTGACAAATACCTGATACAGCTGTGAGGCATGCCAGATATGGGAGTCATGGTAGCTGCCAGCACACACATCCATGATAATGCCCTGGGCATTGCACACAACCTGGCAGTTGATGGAGTGGAATCCCTTGTGGTTTATGTAGTGCCTACCATGCTCACCGGGTGGTGACTTGATTTGTATGTGCATGCAGTCTATCGCACCCAGTACCTCTGGGTAGTGTGCCACACGGTGGAAGTGACACATATTGCTGGCCAACTCCTCCTGAGTTCGGGGGAAGTATATATGCTCATTGGCATGTGGTAACATGGCATCCAGGAAGTGGTGTAGTACCCTGGATGCTGATGCCTATGAGATCCCCATTATATCTCCAGCTGGTCTTTGAAAGGTACCTGTGGCTAGTATTTGCATGCTTACACATACCTTCGTGTCCACTGGGATGGGTTTCCCTCTGTTATTTCTGGTTCTCAGGCGTGGCCGGCACAGGTCCACTATTTGCTGTAAGATGTCCCTGTCCACCCTGTAACACTATACTATCTCCAGATCATGTAGCCCCTGGTAGGTTACCCTTGCTCTGAACACTCTTCTCCTCCTCCGGGGCCTGCAGTGGTTGTCGGCATCATCCTCCACAACACCGTCAGTCTCTAACACATGCTGATGAATCACAGCTATGGCAGCTCCCAACATGTACATTTTAAAAGTTCCCCGTGTGTTTACACCTATGGTGCAGTGTTTGGGAATTCTCAGGTGTGTCTAGGGTGCTTTCACACTTTATACTATTGTGCTGTGAACACCAATGATGTCATAGGGTGTGTATGTACGATCGTAGCTACAGGGTATGTTATGTGTTTTACTACCGGAACTACTATTGTGGTGCCATTGGTGTTGAAATACATTTGGCTGCCGTGGATTACCTCTTGACCTCCCCTTTACATTTCTGCATGTTTCACCTACCATTTTCTGGCATGCATCCAGCAGCCTGCTTTCATTTGTACTTTCCTAGACCTGGCGTATCGTGCGTAATGTGTGCTATTGCCGGTCTACTGTTGGTTTGCTTTGCTCTGCTATGACAGATCGCCTATCTTTGCAATCCAATGCCTCCCCTCCTTTCTTTGCATTCCAATGCCTCCCCTATCCTGTTTTGCAGGTTTCTGCGAGCAGACCTGACAGCTGCCGTTGATTGGCCGCCGTGAGTTGATTGGTGTTGATTGCTCATTAGTACGCCAATTACCCTACTTCGGCATTTCCTTCTTTTCTTCCCCTGACCTTCCTGTTTGTGCTATTGTTCATGCCACGTGCATCTGCTTACTGGGTTTCGGGCACGTTTTCATCCCCGTACACATGTGCTTTTGGGCACCATGTGTGCTCTCAACTAAACGATTCTATACCTTCCTCCCCACCCCTGTCCTGCAGCTTTGCTTAGCAATGGCCAGGCCAGATTTGCATTGCTCCAATGTGCTTGCTGCTACGGTGGCACACCCCTCTGCCGATGTCATGTATCTCCTCTGGGCCACTCCTCGGTGTTATAGTGCTGCGCCGTATGGTTCAACCTTCATCCGGCGGGACATTTGCGATTCAGAATTATCTGCCTCATTTGCATGGCATTGACTACTAATTCATAGTTACCGCGCCAAACACTGTCGCAGGCCCTTAGCAACCCTTGCACTTTGGTTGTGGTGTTCCATGCCTACCATTGTGTATTATGGTGTAAACCTGATTTGTATTACATTGCGATTTTATGAAATTTTTATATATTTTCTTTATGTTCCAGTTTGCGCACACATGCCCTGCGGTTGTACTGTGCGTTACTGTGGACATGACATTAAATGTTGTTTTTTAGGTGTTGTGTATCTTTTCTTATGCCATTGGCTGTGTATTTAGCCATTGGCATATGTTAACTTTGTAATACATGAGTCTGGTCTGCTTCCATAGCTCCGATGTTCTGTTTGGGAAAATGTAAACCGTGTTTTTTGGTTTACATTTCCGTGGGCTTACGCTACACCTGCGTCACTTCATGAATCACTATCTGCCTTCATTTGCATGGTGCGATGCTGCACATGGGGTGATTAGCATACCTATGCTGAGGGCTGCGCAGTTCTGGCGTACACCGGTAGTGCACGTGGTATTGGATCGTACCTGAATCGCTCGATGGCCATATTTGGCGTTATTCCGCCTACGCTACACCTGCGCCCGGCGCAAGCTTCATGAATCCCAGGGAAAATGTTTTACAGCTTCCCTCATTTAAAGGTAACATCTGTTCACAAAAAAACACATAAAAAATGTTCTGAAGTTTCTTGTATCTAAATGTTCTGTTTCTACTAAGTGCAAAGAAGATATGTTACAACTGCTCACTATAAAATGATGTGTTTGTCTACTTCAGGAAAAAAATGTCTACCCATGCCTTCTTACAGGCAAATATAACAAAATTCACCTGCATCCATCTGTACAAGATAAGTTCTTTAGTTTGCAGGAGTCACATGCATTCATTTGCTAAATTGTGCTAGGTGTGCAAGATTCATGCTTAACGCAGAGCATTATGGAAGAAAGTGGAGCAGTTGTCAGGTGCTGCTGTTAGATTCTAAGGAGAATTTCTTAAACAGCAATTTAACTTGTTCCTAAATAAAAAGGAATGGACAGCTTGTAGCAATGAACTGTCATAGGTTCATAGGTTCATAGGTTTATACTAGGCTATCTGCCCCAAGGCATTTATAAGCCTAGCCTGAATTTTTGTGGCTTACGCCACCCCTTATATGAAAAAATACTGTACCCATTAGTTTGTTGTGCCTCTGTCCAGCAGTGACACAGAGATGATTAAACCTACGATCTCCCATCCACAGGTCAAGATTTCTCTTGAACAGAGCCAGCGAGGTGCTCTGCCTCACATGGACCGGGACTCTATTCCACAGCATAGGGAGTCTCTGAGTGATAAATCTATCCCTCCAGCACGTCCTATTTATATCCGTGCTAAGGTTTAAGTCGCTTGCTCTAGTGGTTTTGGTGGATTTGGATTTTTGAGGTGGAGCATGTCCATTAATTCCGGGTTGGACATGGCCTTGTATGTCAGGCTCATGTCACCTCTGAGCAGATGGTATCGACTGAATAAAGCTGAGTTTCTTCAATCTGGCAGCATATGACAGATTTTGGAGTCCCTTTATCCTTTTGGTGAGAAACTTTTGGGGTCTCTCCAATTGCTGCAGATGTCGGGCGAGATACATCCCGAATGGGGCATTGTACTCGATCATTGGTCTGATAAGTGAAGAGTACAGGCGAACAATGACCTCACTAGATCTGGATATGAATCCCTTCATGATCAGGTGGGCAATGTAGAAGGTCTTTCTAACCACTTTAGCAACGTGAGTGTCAAAAGAAAGGCCACTGTCAACCTGGGTCTCCAGGTCCCTGATAACCTCTTCTGTGCTTAGTGGATTGCCACCTATATGGTAGCTTGGGGTTACCTTGTTTTTCCAAGGGTATGACTATACATTTTTGGCATTTAACTTCAGGCCATGGCTCTGGCACCAGCTATCTGTTTCCGTGAGTCCCTTCTGAAGGATATCCGTGTCCGATGCACAGTTTGCAGCTGCAAACTTTGTCAGCCAAAGACAGTACTGGTCAACACTGCTGATTTGTATTATGCGAACTTAAATTATATAAATATAAAGAAAAAGAAGAAAATTGTATTTATTTGTATGTAAAAATGCTATCTGTAGTATTTTGAGGCTGCAGTGTCTGGAATTCTGATATCAAATGTTTACTTAACGTTCAGGTAAGGATGGAAAGGGTAAGTGTGAGAATGGAAAATAGCTGTAAGTTACGCATATTTATCAGCAATTAAATTATTGCTGCTATTAAAGAAAAAATATACACTAAAAACTGTAGGTACACTGCACTAGAAGGTACAGTTCTGCAGATGTGGAGAGTGATAGGTAAGATCAGCCCTTCTGCTTATAACAAAGTATCATATCAAACAGAGAAGGGAATACATTTACACACACACATACACACACACACACACACACACACACACACACACACACACACACACACACACACACACACACACACACACACACACAGGATCAGAGGACCATAGGAGGTTACTAGGCTATTGGCCCTAAGGCCCTTATAAGCCTAGTGAAGAGTTTAGCCCATGTCTAGACAAATAAGCACCCAACATCCCTGTCCAGCAGGGAAATAAGTGGAATCCCAGGGGTGTATTTTCTGTTTCTCATCCAGTTATCCAGGTTGTGCTTAAAAAGGGGTAAAGAGGTGCTTGAAGTGGAGAGGGAGTAAATAATTGAGGGAGTCTCTGGGACACAAATTTGTCCCGCCAAGAAGTCCTGTTGATGTCAAAAACCAGGTTGAGGCCATGCATGTGGGTTACTCGAGTGGAGCTTGACTTGCAGATATGCAGCAGTCCCATCAAGGTGGGCTCCATGATCGCCTTGTATGCCAGACAGAAATCACCTCTGAGGAGTCTGTATAAAACTGAGTAGAGGGACAGGGCTTTTAGCCTATCTGTGTATGGTAGATGTTTGAGTCCCTGGATTCTCTTGGTGAGGAACATCTGTGGTCTCTCCAGCTGCTGCATGCGCTTTGTGAGGTACATGCTGAAAGGTGCATTGTACTCAATAATGGGCCTAGTAAGGGAAGAATACAGGGATGTTATGACCTCCTTGTTCCTGGATGAGACAACTTTACTTATGAGGTGGGCCATGTAGAAGGCTTTCCATACCACGGAAGCAACATGGTGGTCAAAAGTCAGGTTGCTATCAACCTGGGTGCTTAAATCCCTCACGACTGATTGAGTGCTTAGGCCATTGTTATTAATGTGATAATTTGTGGGAACGTCACTCTCCCCAAAGGAGATGATGATGCATTTTTTGGTATTCAGCTTGAGGCCATGTTTCTGGCACCAGTCATTTGTCTGAGTGAGACCCTCCTGGAGGATGTCCACCTCACTAGGGGAATTGATTACAGCACTCAGCTTGCAGTCATCTGCAAACTTGGCCAGCCATAGCCCACTGGTTTTGGCCTGCACCTCAGAAAAGTATATCCTGAATAATAGAGGCCACAAGACCGAACTCTGGGGTACGCCTCTTGTTACGGGTCTACTGATTGAGGTGGCTTCCCATATTTGGACTACGTGGGTTGTATCAGTGAGCCAGTTTGCTACCCATCTGGTTACATATGGATTGATGCCTAGTTGAGAGAGTTTATCTATTATGCACGAGTGGGAAATAGTGTCAAAGGCTTTGGCCAGGTCAAGGTAGGAGGTGTGCACAGTCTTTCCCATGTCCATGGCTTTGGTGACTGTTTCAAAGAAGTCGACCACATTTAGCTGACATGACATCTCCTTGATGAAGCCAAACTATGTGGGATTAAGTGTTTGGAGGCTGCCAATGTCCTTATTAATGAGGTCCATGATAATCTGTTCCATTGCCTTGCAGATCAGGCTAGTTAGGCTGATTGGTGTATAATTTCCCAGATCGGTTGATGCTCCGCCTTTGTGTAAAGGGATGAAAGTGGCTGTACTCCACTCAGCTGGGATGAAGCCAGTACTCAGGATTTGGTTGAATAGGGTGCCTAATGGTGCTACAAGTTCCTGCCTGAGTTCATGTAGTATGCAGCCTGGGATATTATTGGGTCCCATGGAGGCTGTATTTTTTGCCTTTGAGACAGCAATGATGACCTGCTCCCTAGATATAAGGGGAAGGGGGCAGGTACTGGGACTGTCCTGATTTACTGATGGGGGACAGAAAGGTAAAGCTTTTGCTGTATCTGTCATCCAGCAAGTTTGCTATATCTATGGCTTTTGTATATATGGTGGCCTTCACACACACACACACACACACACACACACACACACACACACACACACACACACACACACACACACACACACACACACACACACACACACACACACACACACCATAAAAAATATGAAGATTATTTTTCAGAGATGCAGAAGTAAGTTGAAGCTAACTGGGTTGCACAACGTTTATCCTCTAATATAACTAGAAAAAAAAATCCTTGAAAAATAGGTAATGAAGTTCAGATGCATCATCAGTCAAAACTTTCGAAATATTATTTAGATTTGTAAGGTTACAACACCTATGAAGATACTGTGGGTGATCTACAGCAACCAGAGCCCCAGGTGCTCAAATATCAGTATCTTGCAGGTAGTGATTCAGGCGATTGTTACTTCATATGTCCATCAGCTCATGCTTAAATGAGGTCTGGCAGCTATGGGGAAAAAGTGAATCAGCCCTGTCTCACCTGAACACAGAATGGAGTTCAGCCAAGGTTCATGCAGCGGTCATGGGGATAGGAGTACAGGCTGGGGGTTAAGGTTGTTATTATGAGAGGACCTTATGTTTAAGGAGCAGATAGGGTGTTTAGATTTAAGGAGTGGGAATGGAGTTTAGGGTTTAAGAGCAGGAGAGGAGTTTTAGGTTTATGGAGTGGGAAGGGAGTTTACGGTTAGGAAAGGGGGAAAGAGCTTAAGGTTAGGGTGAAGGAGTGCTGCTTTAGCATACGAGAGTGGAGATGGCTTCTTGCTTGGGTAAATAGGAGTAGATATTTAGGTTTAGGGAGTGATCATGGACTTTGGCTATGAATGGCATTCCTATGTTTAGGGTCAAGGAGATTTTTAGTTAGAATTAGGGTTCTGGTAAGGATATGTAATTCAGTAGAGTTGCATGGTGAAAGTGATACATAATTTACTATGATTGGGCTATCCAGGTGGTCAGAATTAGGGCACATATAAATTGCAGAAAGTGTGTCTCAAGCTATTAGCACTCAAGAATGTATAGTAGACCCAGATAAAATCTAAAGGTATTACTGCTTAATGTTAGGAGTCTAAACAAAAATCTTCACTTACTTGAAGCTCTCTTTACCCTAGAGAATGCTGATGACTGTGCGGTCTCAGAGACGTGGTTTAAAGCCATGGAGAGCACACCAACAGCACAAGGTTATAATGCCTTCCACACAGTTAGCCCAGCTACTTCACAGGCAGGGACTAAAGGTGGAGGATTCTCTATTTACATCAAAAATAAATATACTTCAAGGCTGGTCAAACAGGACAATGCACTTGAGCTGCTCTATGTTTAAATCACCATAGGCAAAATCCATTACCACTTCCTTGCAAGTTGTAGGTCCCTATCTATGATCCAGGAAACCCATACCATGTATTTATATTTATTAGAAACACTAACCATCCAACCCAATACCATATTCATTGTTGACTTTAATTACCCCACTATTAACTGGGAATCCTATATGACATCAAACATAGATGCACAGAGATTCCTGGATTTTGGAAACACAAACTCCGTGGACCAGATAATCAATACACCAACCTGGGGTGCAACCATACTGGATTTGGTCCTTACTAATAAGTAGAGTGCTGCACACCCCCTACTGCCCCTAATGTAATGCCTTCCCTGGTAAGGTCAGACCACAAAATGGTTTCCTTTGAAGTAAAAATAAAACCTGGACCCCCCAGGTAAACTGGGACTATTCAGGAACTATTCTAAGGCTAACCTTCTGCTATTAAGTGTGAAGCTAGCAAAATGTCAAGCCCCTATAAACCCTGAGAACACTTCTGCCTATCCAGAACTGTAAACAGAAACCCTGTACAAGCATGTTAATAGCTGTATAGAGGCAGCTGTACCCTCCAGGAAGAAGTACAGAACTAACTCAAAAAATAAGCTACCCTGGTGGAATCATAAAATCAATTGGATGTATAACAGGAGGAAGAAAACCATGGCAAAAAATTAGAAGATGCAACACCCAGTAGGTAAAGGCACTCTAATTAAACTAAATAAACAACTCAGAGGACTAATACAGTCTACCAAAGCCACATTTGAGGTATGCTTGGCCTCCCAGGCCAAGCACAACCACAAAGCATTCTTTACCTATGTCCGCAACCTCAAAAGGAATACACAATTGTGTGCAGAGCTCATTGTAAATGGAGCTACCTATACTGAGCCAGAAGATTTAGCAAACCTCCTGGCTGATAAATTCAGCTCCAACTTTACTCCTCTCTCCCCCTCAATCTTCCTTCAGGAAATATAATCAAATATAACTCCCCCTACTATCACTAGGGAACAGGTCCTTAATGCTCTCTCTAAGACCAAAAACACTACATTAATGGGCCGAGACAATATCCCAGGATGTCTTCTAAATAGCATGAAACTTGACCTATCAGTGCCTCTGGAATTATTGTCTAACTGCTGCTTCCAAACAGGCTTCATGCCTCATGAATGGAGAAAGGCAACAATCATCTCTCTGCACAAATATGGGCCATCTACAGAGCCTGGAAACTACAGAGCCATAAGTTTCACTAGTCTTATATGTAAAGCCATGGAAAGAATTATCATGGAGATGATCAATAGAGATATAGTAAAGTTCCAGACACTGGACCTGACCCAGTTTGGTTTCATCAATGGCAGATCATGCCTACTCAACCTGATGGACTTCTTTGAGAAGGTCACCAAAGCAATGGATGAGGGCAAAATCATTCACACTGCCTACCTTGACCTGGCCTAGGCATTTGACACAATACCCCACTCAGTCATTATTGACAAACTCAAGAAGTTAGCTACAAACCTGTATGTCACCCAGTGGATAACCAATAGGCTCACAGACAGGGCCCAGGAAGTTAAAATTGGGGTGTCCACCTCTACAAAGAGGCTAGTCACAAATATAGTACCTCAGGGATCAGTCCTTGGACTGCTCCTTTTTGGCATTTACTTCTCAGCAGTCAAGGCCAATGTCAACGGTCTCTGGCTGACTAAATTTGCAGATGATTGCAAATTAGGAGTTGTCATTGAATCTCACACTGACACAAATGTTCTCCAGGAGGGGCTGACACAGACAAACAACTGGTGTCAGAATCATGGACTAAAACTAAATGCCAAGAAATGCATAATAGTATCGTTTGGTAAGTCATCCATCCCTGGTAACTATCATATTGACAACACATCCCTTAGCGTTGACCCAGTAGTCAGGGACATAGGGACACACATAGATAGTAACCTAGCCTTTGATCATCACATGTCTACAGTGGTGAGGAAATCATTATATGTTGTGCAACTTATAAACAAAGGTATGGCATCTAAGTCCAAGAAAGTCATTGTTCCACTGCATTTGGCATTCATCAGACCTGTCATTAAGTACAGTACCCCCTTTGGTATGTACCTAACCAGGCACATCCAACAATTGGAATATCCACAGAGGTTCCTCACTAAAAGAATACAGGGCATAAGTAAAATGTCCTATGCAGACCGCCTCAAGGCCATATCCCTGTATTCTGTCTCCTACAGGCTTTTGAGGGGAGATCTATGCCTGGCATACAGGTCATTGTCAGACCTCACTCAGATGGACCTCCTGCATATCCACAAAACAAACAGTACCATAATTACCTATTCTAAAGACTTAAACCTTGCCTGTCATATAAATAGGACCTGCTGGAGAGATAGGTATCTATCCCAGAGACTGCCCCATCTATGGAACAGGCTTTCCATCCATGTGAAGCAGAGTTCCTCCCTAATCCAATTCAAGTGCAACTTGGACAATTGGATGGGAAACCCAAAATTCATCCCTGGTTTGGCACTTATGTCTCTGATGCAAATAGGTCCAGGCCCATGCTTACACCTATCAAGGGTATCAGAACTCGCCAGAGATTTGGGATGCATGGCTAGGCTTAAAAAGGCCTTTGTAGTTATTCGCCTAGTAAACACCTATGAACCTATGAACCTATACTGTTAAGAAAAAGAAGAAAAACAGCTTTGAAATGGTATGTTACAGTTTCAGAAGTTAAGACAATGTTCAAAAATGGCAACCATAGATTTGATCAAAATAGGAAAAGGATCATAAGGTAAGATAAAAAAAAATGTCTGAAATAATTCCTGATGTTAAGAACTCAAAACAGTGCCCAAGTAGGCAATCTAGTACTTTCTGGTTATCCAATTTCTCATATATAAATGCCTGTGATTCATTTGTATGATGAATGCTGTTAAGAAAAAAGAAATACCCTGATAAACAAATAAAACAAGTGATTAAAGTAACTGATGAAATTCACAACAAGTTAATAATAATGCTAATAATAATAATAATAATAATAATAATAATAATAATAATAATAATAATAATAATAATAATAAGTACTAATTGACAGACTGTGGCTGTAGGCTTTAACTCCTGCACTGAAAAGAGACATAGAGGAGCTCTCTGAGCATGTAGCCCAGGCCGGTATGACCCTGACCTTGAGTAGCATCTTACCCTCACCAAGAATGATGCCACAATATGAAGACAAGATGATCAATTTCAACAATTGGCTTAAGTACTGGTGACATTCAAAGGGGATCCAATGCCTGTCAGCCTGGGATGATATGCTCGACAAGCCACGATGCTTCGCTAGGGACGGCTTGCACCTGTCACCCCTGGGCTTTCGGATACTGGCAAAGGCTCTTGCTAACCCCATAGTGCTTTTTTAGACAAGGCTCAAAAGACAAACCCACCTCCATAGGTATCACAAGGGATAAGAAACTAAGAGTAATGCTACTCAACGCCAGAAGTCTAAACCTCAAGATGCACGCACTTGAAGCTCTCCTTAGCATGGAGAACATCGATATCTGTGCAGTAACAGAAACCTGGTTCAGGGCTCCTGACAGCACCCCAGCACTACCAGGTTATACCTCATACCATGCTTTTCGGCCCCAAAACATGGACTGAACCCCAAAAGGAGGGGGAGTATCGATATTCGTCAAAGATACCCACACCTCCAGGTTGGTGGCAAAGCACGAAGCATCAGAGACTATCCATGTATAACTAACAGTGGGTAAAACTGCCTTCCAGTTTATAGCCTGCTATAGACCACCCTACCAAACCCAGGAACCCCACTCGGCCTTCCTGAGAACACTGGAAAATATGAAGGTCTCTCCAAACACCATTATATTGGGCGACTTCAACTACCCAAACATAGACTGGGAGCATTACTCTAGCTCCAACAGCCTAGCCCAAAGGTTCCTAGAATTCATAAACTCAAATGCTATGGAACAACTTGTTACCACTCCCACAAGAGGGGAAAACATACTGGACCAGATCATCATCAACATGGGGACTCTATGCTCCAGACCAGAAGTGTATCCCTCACTGGTAAGATCAGACCATAAACTGATCTCACTGGATATTCACATCCCGACCCCACCCCCTGCCCAGAAAACCACAGGAAAAACTTCTCTAAAGCAAATTTCACACTCCTCAAAACTGAGGTGGAATCCTTCAAAGCCCCCGGACCTGTGGAAAATACAGCCTAGACCACAGAATCCTTTATAAATGCATTCTATGAACACCTTCAGGAAAACATGGATCATGCAATCCAAATAAAACCAAGACCCAATCCTCCAAAGGCAGACGTCCTGTCTAGTGGACCCCAGCCATAAACAAACTATACAATAGAAGGAGGAAGCTACTACATGATAGAGCAAAATCCCAAAAAGGGAAGGCATCTCTGATCAGTATTAGCAAAAAACTAAAGGCACTCATAAAATTGTCTAAGGCCAGCTTCAAGAGATGAATTGCACAGGACACTAAGGATAATCACAAGGCTTTCTTTTGTTATGTTAGGAACCTGGGTGGGAATTCCCAGATATGCTCAGAATTAGTCCAAAATGACAAAAATACAACAAACCCACAGACATTGCCAACATGCTAGCTGACAGGTTCAGCGCAAACTTCTCCCCCCCTCCCCACCAAAATGGCAAATATCTATCCCAGCAGAGTGCTGCCTCCCTGACATCTCAGATGCTCAGGTAAGAGCCGCCCTCTCCAAAGCAAAAAACACAGCATCAATGGGACCAGACGGTATCCCGGGCTGCGTCCTACATCAACTCCAAGAAGAGCTAAACCCAAACATAAAGCTACTGTTCAATCTCAGCCTTACTACAGGATATGTACCCAAAGAGTGGTGTACAGCAACAGTGGTCCCTCTCCATAAAGGTGGTGCCTCAATGGACCCTGGAAACTATCGCCCCATAAGCCTGACTAGCTTGGTCTGCAAAGCTATGGAAAGGATCATCATGGACCTCATAAATAAAGATATTGGGGACCTACAGACACTGGATCCTACCCAGTTCAGCTTTGTTAAGGGCAGATCCTGCCTCTTAAACCTGGTCGACTTCTTTGAAACAGTCACCAAGGCCATTGATGAAGGGAAGGTGGTCCACACAGCCTACCTGGACCTCGCAAAAGCCTTCGATACAATACCCCACTCGGGCATTATAGATAAGCTCACCAGCTTAAATATAAACCCCTATGTCACTAGATGGGTTGCAAACTGGCTCAAGGACAGAACCCGCATGGTTAGAATTGCTGGAGCCATGTCAGACTCCAAACCAGTTTACAAGTGGCGTCCCACAAGGCTCAGTCCTGGGACTTCTCTTGTTCGGTATATAATTCTCGGTGGTACAGGCCAACACAACTGTGGCTGACCAAGTTCGCAGATGACTGCAAACTGGGCGCCATAATCGACTCTCCAGCCGACACAAGCATCCTCCAAAAGGGCCTCATAGGAACAGACAACTGGTGCCAGAGCCATGGCCTCAAGCTAAACGCCAAAAAGTGTATAGTCATCCCCTTTGGCAAAAACAAAGTGTCCACAAATTACCACATAGGTGGTAATCCATTAAGTACAGAAGAAGTCATTAGGGACCTGGGGACCCAAGTTGATAGCAATCTCTCATTTGACAACCACGTGGCCAAAGTGGTTAGAAAAACATTTTATATAGCCCATCTAATCATGAAGGGATTCACATCTAGATTAGGGGAGGTCATCATGCCTCTTTACTCATCCCTCATCAGGCCCATAAATGAGTACAATGCCCCTTTTGGGATGTACCTTACCAAAGACCTGCAGCAACTGGAAAGACCCCAAAAGTACCTCACCAAGAGGATCAAAGGGCTCAAACAGATGCCATATGCTGCCTGGTTAAAGAAACTCCAGCTCTACTCAGTGGCAAACCACCTGCTCAGAGGCGACCTGTGCCTGACATATAAAGCGATATCCAACCCAGAATTAAGGGACATGCTGCACCTCAAAAAATCCAAATCCCATCGAGCTACACGCTCGAGAGACTTGAACCTCAGCTCTGAAATAAATAGGACATGCTGGAGGGACAGATTCATAACCCAGAGGCTCCCTTCACTCTGGAATAAAATCCCAGTCCAGGTTAGGCAGAGTCCCTCATTGACTCTCTTCAAGAGGAATCTTGATGAGTGGATGGGAGATCGTAGGTTTACCCCAGGTATCACTTCTGTGTCACTGTTAGACAGAGGCACAGTATACTAACCTTGAAAAAGGGCATAGCAAAATTAATTTAAAATGGGTGGCGAAAGCCAAACATACTCTGGCTAGGCTTATAAATGCCCTAGGGCAGATAGCCTAGTATGAACCTATGAACCTCTGCTGCTGTAAACATTTAACTGTAATGGAACCGACAGTCTAGGATTTCG
>NC_056729.1:239834898-239884898 GCF_019279795.1 Protopterus annectens | reverse complement strand
TATATATATATATATATATATATATGTAGGTCCAGGACTAATGCTCGACCGGCCATTTCACTGAATGTGAAACGGCCGGGCATACTTACGTGAAAGTGCTTTTCACAGAAGAAGCACTTTCACATAAGTATGCCTGTTGCGGAGATCGCACTACAGTGAGCATAAGGGAAAATTTCCTTTTCCCCAGTGTAGTGCGACCTCGGAGTGAGAATATAAAAGTAGGGGATGCGGGGGTGCAGGGGGGCTTGCCCCCCTGCAAAAATGTAAATGTAATGTTTATTTTTTTTTAAACACACTTTAATGAAAGCGCTTTTACGGTGAAAGTGCTTTTGTTAAAGTGTGTTCGGTGATAGTGGATTCAGACTGTTGAATTTTCGTTCAACAGTCCTAGATCCATATATATATATATATATATATATATATATATATATATATATATAGATATTCATGGATTAATACTAGGTTAACTGTCCTTGTGGGTCATTATAAGCCTAGCCAATTAACCCAGATGAGAATCAAACACTGCACCTTGTGTCTATAATATAAACATCTTAATGATTATACTAACTTTCCACCTAGCTGAGACACAGATTGTGGAGGACATGAGATTCAAACCTGCAACTGTAATATACATTCAAACTGTAACCTTGCCACCTACTGCCTTAGCTAATACATACTGGCTTATTAGAGGTAATATGGAAAGGAAACAAGCATAGTAACAAAGGAAGGGAGAAATAAATAAATTATTAAGAAAGAAAGAAAGTCCCTAAATGAGTTTATAACTCTTGAAAACATGAGGTCCCATGTAAATTCTCTGCAGTATAACCAATAGATGAATTGAACAAAAAAGTAAAAGGACAGTGCTAAGAGACAGCAGCCTTAACCTAAATATTCTGTGATAATGATGGAACAAAACAAAATTGATCACAATGAAAACACTTGGGGCCGGATTCATGATGGCTTGCATGGAGTCTAAGAGTAGAGTAAGACTCCATGCAGCCATCATGTCCGCCGAGCGATCCAGGAACAGCCTGCAGGGGAGTGCAAGAGAGCTCCTAAAATGGCTCGTACACAGACAGGGCTTGGATATGCAAATTCCCTCAATTGCAGCCGAAAGGCATGCAAATCAGGTAGATTTGCGATTCAGGAAACCCAAACCCGTCCGAGTAAGAGCAGTGTTATTTGCAGAAATGTACTCAGTTGACAACTGAGTACCGTTCTGCAAATAGCAAAACGGAGCCGTAACAGCACCAAATAAAGTTTGCATCCAGTAGAGGAAGCATGCCAATGGCCAAATATACGGCCATTGGCAATGTTTCCTGATGCAATATGAAAAAAAGTAAATTGATTTATTTTTTCTTCAATCCCCGATGTTTAAACGTAGTGCAATGCCATGCAAACGGGCTGCACTCTAAAAAACAGAAAAATAAAACTTAAAACCCAAAAATGTGGATTTTATGGGAATTTTCAATGTACAATGCAAGGCAATGGCAGGCTGAAGACAACATGGCTACCGTATAGGTTGCTAAGGGGGGAACCCAGTCTAAGAGATGTAACCAAGCATTAGTAGGCAATCCTATGCAAATGAGGATAAGTGAATCCCAAGTCTACATAGCAAATGAGCACAGTCAGTGGAGTGTAAGACTAGGATAAGGGGAGTAACAGAGTAGGACATAGGTGACATCATGAGGGGGGTATGTATGAAAGAAGATAAGCTCATTGGAGCAGAGTGGCATGTGTTAGCTGTCAGTTGCTCATCACTGGAAGAGGTGTGTCACCAAGTATCCTAGCTAAAGTCAAGAAATAGAATGTGCACACTGTGGATATCACCAATGTTTCTTGTAAAAATGCTTGCAACGTGTATGCGTGCATGTGCGCTCCTGTATATCCGAGTAAGACTGTGTGCGCGTGTATAAGAAGGAGTTAGCATGTGTAATGCTGTCTAACTCTGTGTAAGTGCATTTGCACTTGTGTGCGCACGTTTAACCAGGAATTAGCAGGTGTTAGGCCATGTAAGCCTGTGTGCGTGCATGTTATCGCTTGTGTGCGTGGCGCTGCCCCTCTGAGGAAATGGAAAGGGAAAAGGAAGCACAACAAACAGTAGGAAGTTACCCAGGGAGAATCAGCAGAGCTAGCAGGTGGAAATAATCAGAATCAGGCAATTACACAGGCAGCAAACCAGCCCAGCCCAGCACTTAAAACTCTGCAAACAACTTTTCACCATGTATTCCTCAGAGACACTGCAGCACTGCAGTAACCTAAGAGAAGTGAATACTGAAAAGGCTTAACTGAGACAAAGAAATGTTAGGGGCTGCCATTGCTGTCATAAACTGACATATGCAACATGCTGAGGGTGGTGACAATGGGAATGCTGCCAGCCAACCCCCAGTGAGGAGACGGAGAAGAGTGTACAGGCCCAGGGTAACCTGCAAGGGGCTACATGAGCTGGAGATAGTGGAGTGCTATAGAGTGGACAGAGACCTCATGCAGCAAATTGTTGAGCTATGCAGGCCATGCCTCACACCCAGAACCAACAGAGGGGAACCCATTCCAGTGGAAACCAAGGTATGTGTTGGCCTACGAATACTAGCAACAGGTACCTTCCAGAGACCAACTGGTGATATGATGGGGATATCACAGGCATCAGCATCCAGGGTACTGCACCAGTTCCTGGATGCCAAGTCAGCACATGTCGGTGATCATGTATATTTCCCCAATTCCCGTGAGGTATTGGCCAGCAATATGCAACTCTTCCAGCAAATAGCAGAATATCCTGAGGTAGTGGGTGCAATAGACTGCACGCACATATGCATCAAAGCATCAGCTGGTGAGTGGGGTAGGGCCTACATTAACCACAAGGGCTTCCCCTCCATCAACTGCCAGGTCGTGTGTGATGCCCAGGGCATAATAATGAATGTGTGTGCTGGCTGCCCTGGAAGCTACCACAATTCCCATATCTGGCATCTGATGCAGCTGTACCAGACATTTGCCAATGGGAACGTCCCTCATGGTCACCTAGTGGGAGATGCTGGATATGCACTGGAGCCGTGGCTGATGGCACCCATCAGAAATACACACACACTGGAACAGGAACACCATAATGATACACATGCACAAACACAAAATGTAATTGAGCATGTGTTTGGGCTGCTCAAGTCATGGTTCTGGTGCCTGGACACCTCTGGTGGAGCCTTGCAGTACTCACCAACTACATGTACCCAAATTGTCAGTGTATGTGCTATGCTACATAATATGATCCTGCGAAAACAACTGCAGCAGGATTAGCATAGGCCCGGGCCAAACAGTCCCCCACCATTGCCAAGGCCATCACAGGTGGAGGGTGACTCGGATGAGGAACAACCTCAGCCTGCCCCAGTAGGAAGAAGGAGGCAAGCCCAGTATGCTTTGGCCTTGGCAAAGAGGCAACGCATAGCACATACACTGGCTCAGTAGGAACCCTGGGAATGATACCTCTCCCTGACCCGCACATACAGTAAAAAGGATGCCTAACTTGACACTACCTGTTGTCAAACATGTATAGGGAGTGTACTATGTGCGTCCGACATAGGCAGCCCTGCAGCACCACCTGAGGAATGATTGACCTGTGTTAAGCAATATAAAGCAGTGCTAAACAACTTTGCCACTACGTAGTATATATAAACATAAGAGTACACACTAACTGGCACAACTTTGGGCAATGTTGAGCAATATTGGCCAACGTTCAGCAATGTTGAAAACTGTTGAGCAATGTTGGTCAAGTCTGGTCAAATATGCCCATAGTTGAGCAAAAGCAGGTAAACATGCACATATATGCTTTAGTTGACCTTAAGCAGTATGGTCTGTCCAGTATGAAAATTTAAAGCAGTGACAGGCCTCGAACCCAGGATACTGTGCACTATAGTCACAGTACCAAACCACAAAACTAAGACAGTATTTCACTGGTCAGCTTGTATGAAGACATGCTGTTAAGTGTATGCAAAGTGTGTCATGGAAACCCCGCAGTCACAGCATAATACATGTCAACTTATGACACAAAGGTGAGCCGTGAAGTATAAATATAACTTGATTTCAAACACACATAGTACACATGTTAATATTGGGCATGTTCACACATGATAACAAATGTACTGGCCTCCAGACAGCAACATACTGAAAGGTCACACTGGGCATGCTCACACACTTAAAAAAATTAAACAAATGTCAGGCAACAAAACAGTGAATGTGCAAACTGGGCATGCTCACACACTTAAGCCTTGTCTGAGTGCAGCAGTGGGCCAGACATACCTGGCAGTTCACCTGTTAACCCACAAACCTCTCCCTAGCCAACAATCCTGCCTTGTGCACACAGTTATAAGACAACAGGCACATATATAACATCTGGGAATCCTGTCATAATCAAATATGTACAACAGATAAATATGTTTTACACAGAAAGTGGGAAAGTAAAGAGGATAACAAATCTGCAGTCAGGATCATCAATAAACAATGTGCACTCCAAATATTATCATAGTTACATAGGTTCATAGGTTGATACTGGGTATCAGCCCTAGGACATTCAGAAGCCTATCCAGAGTGTGTATGGCTGTCACCACCCTGTGCCTTTGAATAATAGGTCACACAAGATAGCCATAGTATGGTTAGTGTACTGTGCCTCTATCTAGAAGGGACCCAGAAGAGATCCCAGGGGTAAATGTATGATCACCCATCCACTTGTCAGTATTTCCCTTGAAGAAGGTCAGTGAGGGGCTTTGCCTAACTTGGACTGTGATGTCGTCCCAGAGTGAGGGGAGCCTCTGGGATATGAATCTGTCCCTCCAGCATGTCCTATTAATGCTGCGCTGAGGTAGAAGTCCTGGAGTGTGTAACTGTAAGGAATTCTGATATCCTGAGTGAAGCATGTCCAACAAGTCTGGGCTGGACATGGCTGCATACAGCAGCCACAGATTGCATTTGGGTAAGCGTTAAGCAACCGAGTACAGCTGGTGTTTCTGTAGCTGAACTGTGTAGGGCCATCTGTATGAGTCTCCTGTTCCACTTCATGAGGTACCTTATGAGTCATGACAGTTGCTGCAGGTGTCGGGTAAGGTACATCCCAAATGGGACAGTGTACTCAAGTATGGGTGTGATGAGTACAGGTGCACAATGACCTCTCTGGATTTAGATGTGTAACCTTTTGGGATAAGGTGAGCTATATAGAAAGTCTACCTAACCACTTTGCCAATGTGATATTCAAAGGAGAGATGAGTATCTACTGTGGATCACAAATCCATATGTACACCTTCTCTATGTAATGGATTACCACCTATGTGTTAATCTGTGTGCACTTTGTCATTCACAAAGGGGATGTGTATGCATTGTTTGTCAGTTAGTTGTAGGCTATGGCTCTGGCACCACTTATTCATCTCTGGGAGACCCTGTAGGAGGATGCATGTGTCAGCTGGAAAGTCGATTATGGCACCTGGTCTGCAGTCATCTGTGAACCTGGTCAGCCATACTCCCCTCATGTTAGCCTGTACCTCGCAGGAATATACACTGAACAAGACAGGTCTCAGAACTGAGCCTTGTGGGATGCCACATGTAACTGGTGTAGAGTCTGACATGGCACCTGCATGTCTGAACATGTGGGTGGTATCCCTGATCCAGTTTGTAATCCAACTTGGGACATATGTGTTGATATGTAAGCTGGTGAGTGCATCTAAGATGCCCGAGTGTGGTATTGTGTCAAAGGGGTCTGTGAGGTCCAGGTAGGCTGTGTGGACTACCTTCCCTATATGTATGGCCCTGGTAACTGATTCAAAAAAGTCAGCAGGTGCAAGAGGCAAGATCTTCCCTTAACAAAGGTGAATTGGGTAGAACCCAGTGTCTGGAGGTTGTCAACATCTGTAAATGTGTCCCAGGATGATACTCTCTATAGCTTTGCAGACCAGGCTAGTCAGGCTTATAGGCTGATAGTGTCCAGGGTCCCTTGTAGAACCACCGTGGTGGAGTGGGACCACTGTTGCTGTATGCCATTCCTTGGGTACATATCCTGTAGTAAGTCTGATATTGAACAGTGATGTTATGTGAGTGTTATGTTCTTCATGAAGCATGTGTAGGATGCAGCCTGGGACAACATCTGGACCCATTGATGCTGTGTTATTGCTTTGGAGAGGGCAGCTCTCACATGTTCATCTGTGATGTCAGGGAGGCTACACTCTGTTGTCAGGGACATGTGTGTGTGGGGGATAGGGGTTAGGAATATGCACTCAACCTGTCTGCCAGGGTTTTGGCAATGTGTGTGGGTTGTGTCCTTCATTGTCATTATGCAGTAACTCAGAGCATATCTGGGAGTTGCCACTCAGGTTCCTGACATAACTAAAGAAGGGCTTGTGATTGCCTTTAGTGTCATGTGCAATCATAGTGTCGAAGCTGGTCTTACATGATGTTATGACTGATTGTAGCTTCTTGCTAGTACTGATCAGAGATGCCTCCCCTTTGTGGGAGACTGCTCTATCATGTAGTAGCCTCCTCCTTTTGTAGCACAGCTTATTTATGGCTGGGGTACACCAGACAGGTCACCTGCCTTTAGATGAGTGAGTCTTATAGTCATCTGGGATAGCATGATCCATGCATTCCTGTAGGTGTCCATACAATGGGTTTCTAAAGGATACTGTGATATGAGTCGTAGTTCCCAGTGGCCTGGGTGCTTTGAAGAAAAACACCTCTGTTCTGAGAAGTATGACGTTTGCTTTCGAGAAGTACCTCACCGAGATTACCTTGGCTGGGTGTGGGGACAGGATATGGATGTCCGGTGACATAAATGTAGGGTGTGACCTTAACAATGAGGGTATACCTCTGGTGTGGAACATAGAGTCCCCATGTTGGTGATGACCAGGTCCAATATGTATACCCCTCATGTGGGGGTGTTGACCACTTGTTCCATAGCATTTAATTTGATATATATGAGGGACCATTGTGCGAGGGTCTTGGGGCTTGAGTAGTATTCCCAGTAAATGTTTGGCTACTACAGGTCATCCAATATAATTTTGTTTGTACACACCTACATATTCTACAGTGCTCTGTTCTCATGAAAGCCGAGTGTGTTCCCTGGGTTTGGGAGTGTGGTCTGTAGCAGGCTACTACCTGAAAGGCAGTTTAGGCCACTGTTACTTACACATGGATGGTCCCCAATGATTTGTGCTGTGCTACTACCCTGGAGGTTTGTGTATCTCTGGTGTATATGGATGCTCCCCCCCATGTGGTGTGGCCTGGTTATTGTGTCAGAAAACCATGGCATGATGTGTAACCTGGTAGTGCTGGGGAGCTGTCGGGAGCCTCGAACCAGGTGACTTTTACTGCACAGATATTTATATTCCCCATACTGAAGAGAGCCTTGAGTGCATGTAGTTTGAGGTGTACACCTCTGGCATTGAGCAGCATTACCCTTTGTTAATTTCACCTGGTATTGTCTATGGAGTGGGATTTGTCATGTGAGCCCTGACTAAAAAAGGCACTATGGGTGTGCCACGTGCCTTAGCCAGTATACGAAAGGCCAAGGGTGTCAGGTGCAAGGCGTCCCTAGTGAAGCAATGTGGCATGATGAGCATGTCATCCCAGGCCGACAGACACTGGATCCCCTGTGAATGACACACATACGTTAGCCAACTGTTAAAATTGATCATGTTGTCTTTATACTGCGGCATCATTCTTGGTGAGGGTAAGATGCTACACAAGGACAGGGTCATATCGGCCTGGCCTACATGATCATAGAGCTCCTATATGTCTCATTTCATGTAGCCCAGGGAGGAACGTCTCAGGACAGTCACACCAGCATGGACAATAATGGAGTCATATCTGTACCTACTTTGGAGTGACCTGAGTGCATGTGTTATGTGGTGCATCCTGGCACCCCATAGACAGCTTACAGTGACCTTCACCTTGGTCAGCCTGGTGTGTGGGACATCAGTGTGTCTGACAATACAGTCACCTATCACAGGTGTATTAGGTGTGTTGTTTAGCCTTAAGGGCACTGACTGTGTGGCACAGTGACATTGTGTACTTTGTGATATGTGGGTATACTGGTGGGGAAGCAGGTGTCTGGGTGTCTGCTGTGGGGGACTTTGCTGCTTAGGCAGAGGTTTATCTAGAGCCACTGAGTATGTGATTGTGTGTTTATGTGTTTGGTCTGCTGTTGCTATAGGTCTATGTGACACTGGAGTTGTAGTGTGTGTGGTTACCTTCTCCTCCTGATAGTCTGTGCCAGTCATGGGTCTAGAGAGCTCAGCCTCCAGTTTGTCCATAGAGTTGCATCTCTCACAAATATCCGGGTATGTTTGGAGGAGGGGAGGCTTGTCTGTGTACATAAGGCAGTTGTAACATTTACTGACAATCCCCATATTCACCAGCTGGACTGGAGACTACACACAAAGCCGACCCTCAGACATGTCATGATACTATGATGAAATACTCATTTGACTGAACAAAAAGGATCAGTAGGGTGTTAAGTGTATAAAAGTGTATAACATGGGTTTAGTGCCTATGTTCCTTGGTGTTTGGTAAGATTATTTGTGAAGGAGTCCAGACAGAACTATGGCACTTCCTTCAGCTATGTCATACATAGCAATGTACACTCATATATGCCCTGAGTCAGGGCCAACTGTAAATGACTGACAATGCCAACATCCCCTGTCACACAAGGCCATATATACATAGCCACCTCCCACTGTCAAAAGGCCCTATCATCATACCAGGGGATATCACATGTAGATTGGATATACAGGTACTCCCGAAGCTGAACACATGGCATAGAGTGGATTACAATGTATCCCATATGTGTCATATGTGAACTGCAGAACAAACATACCCTGCACCTGAACAGTCTGATGAGCCTTACCCTCTCTACACGATATGAAACTGTTGAGCTGTTTCAGCAACATATGGCATACCCCACAAGTGTTGGTGCACAACAGACCATGGTAACTATAGTGTTATATGCCTATGACATCTGATCTGCAAGGCCATGGGGTCCTACTTGATTGAAGTCATAAACAATATCCCAGACACATGTCGTATCTACATAGTCAATACTCTGTGCATAGATATGTATTGTCATATGATGGATTGGCAACTGGTCCAGAGATGGATCACACAAGCCAAGTATTGTGGTGTCCTGTTCAAGCTGTTAACACCTGCTGTTCCCCATGGTGCAGTCCTGGGATTGCATACAACAAAGTGCACACAGTACCAGGTAGAGTCTGATGATGTCAGCATCTGACAAATGTAGCAGTGTAAATGAAAAATCTTAGTAAAGCATATAGCATGTCATGTTAATGTGTACTTTCACTAGTGTCATAACATAGTTAGGTAGGGGTTTGAATTCTGCAATTGCTGTGTGTGTGTGTGGGCGAATGTGTATGTCTGTGTGATTTCCTTAAAGAGAAGTGCCCTTTTTAGTGAGTAGGAAAACACCTGACAAGCGTTATTTTCCCCTTTGGCAAGTCAGATGATGTCAGCATCCTACAAATATAGCAGTTAAAATAACACATCCCAATAAAGCATATAGCGTGCTATGTTAATGCGTACTTCACTAGTATCATAACATAGTTAGGTAGAGGTTTGAATCCTGCAATTGCTGAGTGTGTGTGGGGGGGAATGTGTGTGTCTGTGTGATTTCCTGGAAGAGAAGTGCTCATTTTGGTGAGTAGGGAAATGCCTGACAAGTGTTATATTCCCCTTTGGCAAGTCTGAAGATGTCAGCATCCTACAAATACAGCAGTGGAAATGAAAAATCCCACTAAAGCATATAGCGCATTGTGTTAATGTGTACTTCCCTATTATCATGACATAATTAGGTAGGGGTTTGAATCCTGCAATTGTTGTGTGTGGGGGTGTGTGTCTGTGTAACTTCCTTTGAGGGAAATGTCTTTTTTGGAGACTAGGGAAATACCTACAATGAGGTATATTGCTCTTTGCCAAGTGTGATGATGTCAGCATCCTACAAATATAGTGGTGGAACTGAAAACTCAAATAAAGCATATAGCGCCTTGTGTTAATGCAGATGTCACTACTGTAACAGCATAACTAGGTAGGGGTTTGAATCCTGCAATTGCTGTGTGTGTGTGACACTGTTGGTCAATGTGATCTGTGTTTGTCTTTTACTATGGTATGACATATCAGGGAACAAACAGTATGTGCATTGCACACATCAGGTATCTGTGTGGCAAATACGTATATGTACATGTGACCTCAAGTAGTATATAGGTGTGTAGCCTGCATACTACATGAATACATTTCTTACCTGTGACAGAATGTGCAGCTGCTTCTCAGATCATAGGTCACAGAGGTATGTATGTGACAAGGCCGGCCACTGTAGTGATCTGTGGCCATAGTCAACTGTGTCACACACACCCATGATGGTTTGTATAGACTACTGTGAGCGAGAGTACATGCCTGGGGTATATGTCAGACATGTTCATACACAACAAGGTCTGGAAATAATGGACAGTCATTATAGGTGTACAACAGACTTGTCGATATGCATACAGGCCCCTTATTGCTTTTATGATACACGAAGTGATTTCAGAATACCTTTGAATATGTGGATACCAAAGGACAGAAGACATAACACTTGGCTGTACGAAAACATTGCTACCCAACATACATGTCAGGGGCTACCACCTATGTGGTACTGTCATAGGTTCATAGGTAGGTACTAGGCTATCAGCCCTAGGGCCCATACAAGCCTAGCCAAAAATGTACCCTGGCTTTCGCCACCCAAGAAATTTATTTTCCTGTGCCCGTCGAGCAGAACCACAGAATTGATTCCTGGAGTGAATTGACCACTTCCCATCCAATCATCAAGATATGTCTTGAAGAGTGCTAATGAGGTGCTCGGTTTGACATAGGTAGTCTGTTCCAGAGTATGGGAAGTCTCTGGGACAGGAATCTATCCCTCCAGCATGTTCTGTTTATTGTGGTGACAAGGTTTATGGCCCTAGAGTGTGTAGCTTGGAGAGATTGGGATTTCTTTAACTGGAGCATGTCCAACAGATATGGGTTTGACATAGCTTTGTATGTTAGGCAGAGATTGGTCCTGAGTAGGTGATATGCGATGGAGTAAAGCTGTAGTTATTTGAGACGGTCTGTGTAGGGAATCTGTTAGAGGCCAGTAATCCTCTATGTGAGGTACTTCTGTGGTCTTTCCCGTTGTTGTAGATGTCTTGTGAGGTACATAACAAAAGGGCCATTGTACTCTGTAATGTGTCTAATGAGCGATGAGTAGAGTGGAACAATGACCTCTTTATTTCAGGATGAGAATCCTTTTGTGATGAGATGACCCATGTAGATGCATTTCCTGACCACTGTGGTGATGTGATTATCAAAGGGGAGACTACTGTCCACCTGTGTCCCAGGGTCTTTTAACACATTTTCAGCATTAAGTAGACTACCAACTATGTGGTAGGTCTTGGGTACAGAGTTTTTACCAAAGGGGATGACAATACACTGTTTGGCATTGAACATCAGGACATGGCTTTGACACCAGGTATTTGTCTCAGGGAGATCCTTTTGTAGTTTGTCCACATCGTTAGGAGTTGTGATTATGGCTCCTAGTTCACAGTCATCTGCAAACATTGTTAGCCAAAGACGTTCTGTGTTAGCCTGCACTTCAGAGAAGTAGATACCAAACAGGTGAGGACCCAGGACTGAACCCTGTGGTACTCCACTCATCAGTGGTCTGATGTCGGATTTGGAATCCGCTACATCCACAGTGTGGGTGCTGTCTGTGAGCCAGTTGGCAACCCATCTTGTGACATAGGGGTTTATACCTAGTTTAGTGACCTTACCTAGAATCCCAGAGTGGGGGATGGTGTTGAAAGCCTTGGTGAGATCTAGATAAGCTGTGTGAACCATGTTACCCTCATGTACAGCTTTGGTGACTGGTTCAAATATGTCAGTCAGGTGTAGGAGGCATGATCTGCCTTTTACAAATCCATACTGGTTAGGGTCCAGAGTTTGGAGATTACCAATGTCTTTGTTTGTGAGTTCCACGGTGATATGTTCCATGTCCTTGCAGACCAGGCTTGTCAGGCTAATGGGCCAGTAGTTCCCAGGGTCCTTTGTAGCTCCACCTTTGTGGAGTGGGATAACAGTCGCACTGCACCATTCAGTGGGTACAACGCCTGAGATGAGGCTATGATTGAACATGGTACTTAGGCAGGGTGCCAGTTCATTCTGTAGGCTGTGTAGAATGCAGCCTGGGATATTGACAGGTCCCATGGATGTTGTGTTCTCGGCTTTGGAGAGTGTGTGTTTCACATGTGCAGCCATGATTATAGTAACCTTGCATACATCTGGTCTACAGATGTGCCCTCTAGGGGGTGAGAGGGGATAAAGTTAGCACTGAACCTGTCTGCTCGGATGTTAGGAATATCAGTTGGTTCTGTATATTTAGTGCCATTGTGCTGTAACTCAGAGCAGATCTGAGTGTTCCCATTTAGATTCATGACATAGCTATAAAATGCTTTGTGGTTGTCATCAGAGTCAGTGGCAATTTAGTTTCCGTAACTAACTTTGGAGGATTTTATGAGGGATCTCAGCTTCATACTGAGGTTGACCAGGGAGTTCCACCAGTCATGGGTTCTACTCTTTTTTGCAACAGTTTCTTTCATCCGTTGTAGATTTTGTTTATGGCACAGGACCACCAGATTGTCTACCCATTTCTTGGAGGATAACATCTTGGTTCTACTAGGGATAGCATGCTTCATGCACTCATGTAAGTGCTTATAAAGTGCATATGTGTAGGAATCAGCAGTCACTAGCCTGGAGGTGTGGATATCCTTAATGAATATGGACACACCGCTGCCTTTAGTGCTTAATGCAGGGTTATGTGGCTGAAAGATGTGGTATGAATTGTGGCCTGGTAATGCAAGGGTGGTCTCAGGAGCTTTGAACCAGGTCCCTGTCACTGCACAGATGACAATGTTATTGTAATCCTAAGGGTGACAAGTGCAGGCCATCTCTGGCAAAGTATTGTGGTCTGTCGATCATGTCGTCTCAGGCAGACAAATACCGGATCCCCTTAGAATTACACCAGAAGCATAGCCAATTGTTGAAGGCAATCATTTTGTCCTTGTACTGTGGTATAATTCTGGGTGATGGCAAGATGCTATTCAAGGTTAGGGTCATACCTGGCTGGGATACAATGTTGGAGAGCTCCTCCATGTCTCTTTTCATGTAGTCCATGGAGGTACATCTCAGGTAATTCAAACCAACATGGACAATGACAGTGTCATATCTGTACTTATTGTGGAGCAACCTGAGTGCATGAGTTATGTGGTGGATCCTGGCACCTGACAGGCAGCTGACAGTAACTTTCTCCTTGTTTAGTCTAGTGAGTGGAACATCAGTGTGCCTGACTATAGAGTCACCTATGACTAGACTGTTGGGTATGTTGTTATGCCTTATGGGCTGTGTTTGGGTGGCACACTGAGTTAGTGGTCTATGTGTCATTTGGGTTGTGTTGGGGAGTTGAGTTTGCTTGCGTTTATGCTTCGGATGTGTCTGATGCTTGGGCAGGTTTCTATTGAGAGGCTCCACGAATGTAGGTGTGTGTTTTGTGTTTCTATGTGTGTTTTTTGGTGGTATAGGTTTTGAGGGACTATGTGATGAGTGTGGTGTGGTTCAAGTGTTTACCATCACCTCTTGACTTATAAGTCCAGTCATGGGTGAAGAGACCATTGCTTCCAGTCTGGCTATATCAGTGCATCTCTCACAGGTTGTAGTGTTGGGTGGTAAGAAGAGAGGGTTGTCTGTGTACATGAGGCAATTGCTGCATTGCTCCAAGATGCCCAGATTCTGTCAGGATACTATGTATAGTAAATGTGGATGATAATGCTATAGTAGGCTTATAGCTCTGCAGCATGTGTTGGACAACAGGCATCTGTCTGTATGATACCCTTGTGTAGGATATGTGTCCCACCTGGAGAATGCATTGTAGGTCACTGCATGCATTTCCAGATGTGGATGGACATATCCCTAGTGTGTTTGCATGCACCTAAGGGGCTATATGCCAAACATGTGTGGGCCCAGGAATGGGTGGCGGTCAATACCACTGGTTACTGTTATAGTATAGTACCGGAAGGATACAACTGTCACTGAGTTCACTACTTCTGTGCGTCACTTGTCTGTACATCATCTAATTGTTTATAGTCAGGCTGACGAGGTTGTGTATGCTACCAGAATGCTAAACAGTGACAGTAACAGTATCACCCACAGCAGAGTGCCAAACCAGGTCACACACATGTGTACCCATGTTAGAACATGTCTGTAGTAATATGCATACTGGCCACCAAGAGATACCCGGACATGTCTAATTAAATCACTGCAGTGAAGGCGTACCTGCTCATGTGTCCGGTTATGCATGCCTATGTCATTTACCCGATCAACAAGATCTTGCCACAGTGCAGTACGCTCATGCTGGTGCTGGCTGGCCCTGGAAAACAGCAGGGTATAGTGCTGAACCAGGCTGTGGTGGATTTCCTGTTCCTCTGCGGCTGTGTAGGAGGGATTCCTTTGATGAGCCATAAGCCTGGAAGACAAGTAAACGATATGTGTGAGCAAGTCATGTGACACACTTAACATTATACAGTACAGATATCAGTTAACTGCCATATATAGCATCTGTTCATCTGTCAGAGGATACACACATTCAATACCACATATCAGTGCTCAGCCCACAACTGGCTGACAGTGCCTGCCACACTCCATATAACAAACCAGTATACACCAGTACTCGGCACACTGTTTGGGATCCAATGCACAGCCTCGCCACGGGGGTACATATCAAGCTAATGCATGAAGAAATATGTCATCCATTGCAATGAATGTGAAGTACAGTTACAGTATTACCACTAATCCACCCTAGTTATTGATGCCATACCCCTACCTAACATATGTGCACAGTTGTTAATATAGCTGGCATACTGCTGTAACAGAGTATACATGTTGCTAGGTACACAGGCAAACCCTGCAATACACATGATTGCGGACATGGTACAGGCATCATTACACACACATCAGACATTCATATAACACACAAATGTATGCTGACACAGATGAGCATTTCTTGTGTACCTTACAGTACTGTGTGCCCCTACTTACAGATACCTATGCCTGAGGTATGTAATCTATCCAGACTACAAGAAACACACAAGAGAGTGTTACCAGGGAATGTGAACATACACCATACTGTGCTGTTTAGGCCTACAGCTTCAGGTAGTACAACTGTTCAAATGCCAGCTGGATTCACCAGCAGTACCACTTACTGAGCATACATGTATTACTTCAGCCTACGATGGGACACCACAGTCGTACACAAGGAACTACATCACAACATATGCCATCCTACTATGTCTGCATCCCAATAACTGACACATCTTTCTCTGGCCTCACACCTAGGACACAAATGACCATGACAGAAACAACCTCACACTAAGCTATCACACCGTTACAGACCTTGCACACATTCACTGTCACACTCATTCTACCTCACATAGCAGGTATTGCACTGAGTACATGTGTGTGTGTGCATTGTGTCATAGGTAGGTAATACGCTATTGGCCCTAGGGCCTACAGCAGCCTAGCCATATGCTACCTTGGCCTTTGACACACATGTAATTTGATTTCACTTGCTCCTGTCAACCGGATACACAGAGGTGATTCCCAGGGCGTGTCACCTATCCCCCAGACAATCATCAGGGGTATGTATGACATCTGCTACTGAGGAGCCTTGTTTATTAATGCTGGGTGGTTTACTCCAGAGTATGGCATATTTGCCAATAGGAGCCTCTCCCTCCAGCATGTGCTGTTTAGTGAGGTGGCGGGGATTAGGGACCTAGGCCGTGTAGCTTAGTGGGATTGTCAGGTGTTGACATGGTGGTTGTCTGACTGCTATGGGTGTGACATACCTCAGTATGTTCGGCAGAGGTAACCTCTGGGTGGCCGGTATGCAATGCACTGTAGCTGTGGTTATGTGCGTCAGTCTGCATAGGGTATGTATTTGAGGGCAGTATTACTCTTTGTGAGGTATGTCTGTGGCCTTTCCACTTGCTGTAGTTGTCATGTGAGGTACATACCACATGGGGCATTGTGATGAGTACAGGGGAACACTGACCTATATTTCCGTACATGGCACAATGTTTGTGATGACACATACCACATAGACAGATTACAAGACTAGTGTGGCACTGTGAATATCAAAGGGGAGGCTACTGTCCACCTGTGTCCCATCTTCCCTTCTGACACCTTCAGTGTTAGGCAGGCAACCACCTATCTGGTAGTTAGTGGGTAAAGTGTTTTGGAATGGGGTATGGCACTGCAGTATCAACACTGGTGTTCAGTCCATGTCTTGGTCACCAGGCACCTGTTGCAATACATCTGACCCCGTGTCTCCCTCTCTCACTATATATATATATATATATATATATATATATATATATATATATAAATATATATATATATATATATATATATATATATATATATATATATATACATATATATATATATATATATATATATATATATATCTATACAGATATATATATATATATATATATATATATATATATATATATACATATCTGTATATATCTGTATGTATATATATATATATATATATATATATATATATATATATATATATACACACACACACATACTTGCAAACATCCATTGCTGTACATATATATGCACATATAGGCACATATACTGCCCACCTTTCATGGTGGGAATATCAATTGTGAAACAGATGTGAGACATACAATTATGTAATAATATTGCACAGTGTTGTGCAGAATGCATTTCGCTGTCCTCAGGCCGTATAGCTGTAGCAGGCCTCACTGGCTGTAACTCAGTCCCACAGCATTTAACCACCACATGACTTATACCGGCACTGCTTGCTGTTTTCAATGCCACACACTACAACCTACATTGATATGTGCACATAGCAACCTTCAACTACATATATATATCCAGCCTTCACTAACAGTTGCAGTATGTCCCTTGCCCTATGCACATCTGCATATGCATTTAGATACGGACTGCTACCACATATGGAGAATTCACAGTGTGTAGAGTACCCTTTAGACACATCATTCAGATGCCAGCAAATACATATCTGTTACATACCTTACCTTTGTATTTCTCACCTCTGTCTATTGTACCTGTTGACGTGGTATTTTTTCTTTTTTTTTTTTTGTTTTTTTCTTTTTTATTTTTTATTTGGTGTCTCCAACTGCCTCTGTTTGTTTGCATGTCTGTCTGTCTCTGTCTGTCTGTCTGTCTCTCTCACTCTCTCTCTCTCTCTCTCTCTCTCTCCAGTTGCTGCAATGATATTATTGCATGTGTGGACAGCAAGTACAGGCTGCTTTTTTAGATATCTGCACATGTGCAAGTGATGGCCTCTGCACCAGTTGGTGCCCACCATTTAGTAATTGCATGCAGCCTACTGTGTGGTAATTGCAGTTCTCATTGTGATTTCAGGACACTGATACAAAATGATAGGTTAGGTAGGCATAGGCCTTTCAGTTTTGCAAGGTGGGGACCATGCTTGTTTGCTGTGGACACTGTTGTGTCAGTCTGAAGGTTGGTATATATCTCATATCGGAAGCTAGGTTGTAGCCAGTGAAATGCATGTTGTACTGAAACCTGACTTTTGATTCTTCCAGTACACTCTTCTCAGTGTGTAAATTTACTCACCCCTCCTAATGCTAACACTGGATACATGGGAGTATGTACTTTCTTTTGGAATTAGGGAATTAACTGGCATACAACAGTAGTTATTGCAATGTATTCCTATAGCTTTCCTATTTTCCCTTTACATTCACTCCTTGTAATGCACGTTATATTTCTTTATTGCAATGTATTCCTATGGCTTTCCTATTTTCCCTTTACATTCACTCCTTGTAATGCATGTTATATTTCTTTCAGCACCAAGTTATCTTATATATGCTGTGGCTTAGTGGTACATCATGCAGACTAGTGAGTCCAAGGTCCCGGGTTTGAGACTGATAAGGTTTTTTATTTTGCTGCTGAGCAGTACAAGGGCCTTGTCATACAGAGTGACTAAGGCACTTTTAAGCGGTTGTAAGCGGGTTTGCATGGGTTTGCGTGATGCTTAGCATTGCAAAGCGAAGCTTAGCTTAGCTTATTTTATGTTAGCAATACTAAGTTGAGCTTGGTGTAGCTTATCATATCTTAACAATGCTAAGCTAAGCGCACACATGCCCACACTGGTGCAAGCACGCTTACTACTGTTTACAAGTGCTCACTCCCGCTAACCCCCGCACTCATTTCTTTGCCAGAAAAGTAAATGGGGAGATAGGAATGTGGTGATAAAGGGTGCACAAAGAGGGGAAGACAGTAGGGAAACCAGCTTGGGATGTACACGATGGGTGTGGAGAAGCTCCATAGCTGCCATTTCTTTACCAGCAACAGCTGTGCATATGTTCGTAATTTGGTGTGAAATTTGCAGCCTTCCACCCCTGAGAGAGGGGTGAGGACAACAGAGTATATTGTAGTGCCAATTATAATTATCAGTTTACATGTCCAGCGGACATGTGTGCGAAATGGGCAGCTATGTATGGGGCGTAATTTTTTTGTCGGAACAGATTGCCCTTTTTTTTAATTTTTTTTTTCAGGTGAGAGTGGAATGTGAGGTAGGGGATGTAAGTATATTTGGGGAGGTAGGTTGGCGAGATAAACAGACAAGACAAACAAGATGCATACAGGGGCGATATTTGACACATGGGGTGGGTGAACACAATTGATGGGGAAGGTTGTTTGGAAATCGCAAGCCCATGAGCCCACAGCTGGTAACAGTGGAACTGAAATCCCCACCCATGGGTAGTCACCACTGCACCTTCACAGCCCTGAGGGTGGCTGTGCTGGGGGCTGAGTAGGATGGGCAGGCTCACCCAAGAGATGCGCCACTGTCACCTTGAGCTGGCATAGGGGATCAGCGACTGAACGCTGGATCTCCCTACGCACCACAGCCCGGACCCTTTGAAGGGTGACAGGTGGCCCTTCTCCGCCCATGCTTGCATGGGGGGGGGGAACGAGCCCCATCCCCTGCAGTGCTTCCACCCAAAGGTGGCACAGGACCAATGGAGGAGGGGAGCCCGGGCTGGGCACCGGAGCTGCTGGTGCCAGGTGCACTCGCCAACTGAGGAGGGACAGGTGGGTCCGCTGGGACCGGCCTTCCCATATGTTCTGTGATTAGGTGTGTTTAATTACAACATAAACAACAGCATTCCAGATTAGTTGTAACAGCATGCAGTAATATTCCCATTAACCCAATGCACCAATGTTCCAACAGTTGAACAGCAAATATTTATAAAATAATAGGACATATGTCCCAAAAAATATTTAAGATTACACATACCCATTGAGGTGTGGAATTGCATGGTTTATGCACAAACAGTAGGGTGTAGAAAAGAACCTCAGTTAACATGTTATAATTACTTTTACTCTACAATACATTCTTAGTGACTGCAACTGTATATTCCCTACATGTATTATTACACTTGCCACCATGCAGTAGGTTGTATAATGGGTTTGGCTAGTTCAATATATACTTGACCTATATCTGACATACTAACTGTCCAAGATGCTGATGTTACTGCTACATATTTCATGATTGCTTTTACATTTCTTTATCTACAGTGGATGTTTTCACATGACATTTTCACTTCAATTTGTACAGAACCCTGCATTTATGGAAGCACACTCACATTTCTGGGGAACATATTAGCATTCTACTCGTGTGCAAGATTTACTTATGCCTGCCAGCCAGTAACTGACTGTTGAGGACTGTATATATGCTTCACAGCTTCTAGCACTTCCAACACTCACTTTAGATGGGACTGCAGAACTCTGGGTTGCCAGCACTTTTTAAAACAGTACTATTTGTATAATGCAAGGGTACAATAATTCAAACTTAGTGACACACACATGCTCTGGGTTTTAAACCTTTATTACTGACATTACACACTTTTCCACAGACTTGCATCTTTATTTGTTGTAACAGTGCATATGAAAGACATATTCAAGACAGATTAGACCTTTATTAAAGGGTTAGAACACACTTTTTCAGGCTCAGTCACTTATGTTATATGACAGTACCTGCAGTGATTTTATTCCAGACATATGTTACCTTTCTTAATGGGTTACTACGCTCTTTTTCTAGCTCTATGAATTGTCGTATAACAGTACATGCAGAGGACTTATTCAGGCCATTTTATGGTTGTATTATTGTACTACAACACTTTATTTCATGCTCTCTTACCTATTTTATATAACAAAACATGCAAAAGAATCACTAACCTGCCTGGTGGCGCAGCCTTTGCAGCTTATCAGCATAGGCTTGCTGATTCGCAGCACGGTCACCTGCAGCTGTAAAGTAAATGAAGGGATATTGAGACATACCTATCCATTATACCAACTCAATTATCAATTCTTACATACTGCATTCCATGGCTACATACTCAGTCGTGGGGCATCCTGCATCCCACGGGCCTCCTGGATCCATTGGTTCAAGCGTTCCTCCTTCTGTCTCTTCAGGTCTGAATGGTGGTGACGGACCTGCTCACCGGTGCGAGGAACGCCTGTGGCACTGGCGAGGTCATGAGCTAACCGGTTCCAAGCCTCAGCCTTGTATTCCATCCCTTGGAACTGGAACTGCAGGAGTCTGGACTCATGATGGTGGACATGGAGCCAAATCATGTATTTCAACTCCTCGATGCCCCAACGCTGCGCTCAGAAGCGTGAACTCTCTCGTGCACCTACCATTCTGACTGCAAATGTGAGCTACAATCAGTTATGGCGAGTATTCCCGCCTACGGAGCTTAAATATGCCGAATTTCCCGCACTTTTTTGTGATTGGCTGTTTATAAGAATTCTAAGCTGACTGCAGACCTGCTTAGTAATGGTAAATCTATCTAAGTATATATATGTTAATAGTGGCTGCTTCTCCTAAGCTGTCATGGCTTAGTGGTTATGTACTTTGATTATGATGCACAGGGTCTTGGGTTCAAACTTTGTCATTCTTTTATTTTATTACTGTCTAGACAGGCTAGGGGGTGTGGCTGCATTTAAGCAACTTAGCTCTACGTTGCTCCCTGGTGCCCTACAGTGCCCTGGTTGGCGCGGTGCTCATGTCCGCACAAACACATTGCGCTGGGTAAAGTGCTTTTAAACTTTGGGCAACTCTATTGCGCAGGGTAAAGCACTTTTAAACTATGGGCAACTCTGCTTAGCTGGGTAAAGTGCTATTAAACTATGAACACCTCTGTTTAGCTGGGTAAAGTGCTATTAAACTATGGGCACGTCTATTTAGCTGGCGCTATTAAACTATGGGCACCTCTGTTTAGCTGGGTAAAGCACTATTAAACTATAGGCACCTCTGTTTAGCTGGGTAAAGTGCTGCTTAACAGCAAGCTATTATATAACTGCATCCTTTAAAAATATATATTTTGTTCACTGATATATTGGCCATTTCACTGTTTTAATAATATTTTAATCATATATGTCTGGTATTATTCCAAATACTGATTTAAAACATAAATAAGAAGGAGAGTGGTGGGACTTGAACCATGAATGCCTCCTCTTTGTGCATACGGTCTACCATTACACTATTGCTATTTGGCTTAATTTGCATAAGTAATTCTTATATGCTCTTCAATGTCACAATTGCTAACTGTGTTTAAACAATGGGCACACCCGCACAAACAAGCGCAATTATGGGCAGCTATATCGTGGATTTAAAAAAAATAAAATTAATATTTTACGTTTTATAACTGTGATGGGGGTTTACAGTGTCAAGGAGTGTGGTGTTGGGTGCAAGTACATTTGAGCGAACTCGCTCTTGTCTGTTGACATTATGCTTTTTAAAACCTTGCAGGGGTGTGGACTTTTAGACTGCTCTGCAGTCAGACACACCCCCTGCTTTCCTACTCAGTCCGTGTAAGAGTTACGGATGAGTCAGCGTGCCCTCATGAATATTCATGGCACGCTGACATCATACCATTCAACTGCAGCCTCCGAGTAAGACATATTAAGTCTTACACGGAGGTTTTGTGAATCCGGGGGCTGGTGTTTGCATTGATAGGTACAAAATTAAGATGAATGTGCTGTCTCATCATCAATGTATATCTCAAGCAGATAAAATCCTATGCCCAATGGTTAGAACCAAGAATCATACATTAATATAACTATACTGCTGATCTTCCACTAATACAATAAAAAAACTTAGAGTTGTTTTGAGACTTCAAGGTAAAACATAGTTTATTCTAACTGTAAAGCTTTATTGTAATTATAAATTAACATCATATGGATGACAACATTAATCTTATGCATTAAAAGACTTTGACAGATCTGCAGTCATTTAATGTACATGACAGAAATGTCCATCTCTATTCTATTTGGCTAAGACTGCAAGAGAACAGGAAGGTTATAATAAGACTTTCTACATGGAAACCTTAAATTCTCTGTGTACTTAATTTCACTAGTGTAATATCAATATTAGTTTTATTTCTAATTTATCATCATTGCTAAGAACAGTATCAACAATTTATATTACTAATCAATCAGGAAAAATAAGCAAACAGGTGCATAATTATATAGTCATTGAATAAGTGGTAACACTGTTACGGTTATGAAAACAGTTGCCTGATCAACAACTCCTTGTTAAAACAAAGTAATAATTGCAGTATGGAAAATAACACTTGATTGAGAAAGAAAGAAAATGATGCAAAAAAAATGAAATGAAATCTAAGTAAGCATGAGAGCAAGGATAGGTAACAAAATAAAATACAAAAATATAGAAAAATAAAGACATGATAAAAAAATAACCCTGGGGCTTCCTCAGCAAGTGTGTAAAGAATGATTGTTAGCTCACCATAGCATGAGGAGCAGCGGTGTTCTTTGAGCATGCAGAACAATATGCTACCCTATATGTCAAACAGCACCTGTTCATAGCCAGAACACCTGCTAGTGGCTACACTGAGGATCATACTGGCTTGAGCACATATTATAAACAGCAGGTTATAAATAAGCTCAACCTCAGTAAAGAAGCATGTGCAGATAGCTGCATAATGCAAAGTAAGGGATAACTGAATCGCATAACTGAGAGGCAGGGTGAGATTAATTAAGAATGTGTAGTTATGTATAAAAAAAGATAACTGTACAAACAACACTGATAATTATTATTGATAACTATTGAAGTAATCCTGTCCACTATGGCACAAATCTACATTATAAAAAGAAAATGCTGACAAAAGAAGGTGAGACGGACACAGCTACAATGTAACAAAGGGAGTATATGTGATACATATAACATGCTAAAGAGGAGATGTGAGATAACAGTTGGCAAGGAAAGCGGATACATTAACAGATATTGCATATACTGCAGATAGTGCACATCAGATGTGTATCAAATTTGCACCCACCATCCATCCATCCATTCACAACCCATTTTTTCCCCCATTTTTGCACATGGGATCATCATTTAAAAAATGCACTTAACTATCAAACTGACATCCTATGCTTTTTAGAAAGGGACATTTATTTTAAAAAGTCTGTTTTTGAGCTAACTTTGTTAGGGAAGCATGTTTTGTATAGGAATGTACATTATAAAATACCTAAGACAGTTATATCTACAATACATTTTTTGAGACATTACCCAGAGAAAAATGTATTCCCTGGGGTTCCATGAGTTTGCCTAGCTATACCTGTGGTGCAAGTGTCTATCACTACACTGCCATTGTCATGTATAGTGTGAGAATAATCAATACAAATAATTTACATACACATCACCAATGTTAAAACATACATACAGGCTAAATAATTTTAACACTTTCAGTCCCTTATATGTATGAAGAAAACAATACTGGATGGCACAGTGGTGCACCAGTAGCATTGTCACCTCACAGCAAGTGGTTCTTCTGTACAATTCTCGGCTAGAGTGCCTTCTGTGTGGTGTCTGCATGTCCTCGCTGTGTTCATGTGGGTTTTCTCCGGGTACTCCTGTTTCCTCCCATGTTACAAAGACATGGGTCTGGAGGGTTTCTCCCTGGGCCCCCATTAAAAATTGGCTTCATTTTAAGTCAGACTTTCCCAGTTAACAAATGTTAGATAAATAAAAATAAATAAAAAATAATAAAGATGTAATTGCAATCAAGACACCTGTAAAAATGGGAACATGCATTGTAGAATCACGCACACCTGTGAAATCATTCTAATACTTCTTTTAATTCAGGAAACAAGTATTTGTGGCAGCTACCTGCATGTTGTAAAAAGTACAAAGTGTGACTTTTGATTCATGCTGTGTATGTATGTACTGCAATCCAGAAGGAACCAACACATATACAAAACTGTGACTGGCCAACATATCACAGCAGTTTGCTGCTACCCATACTTACAGTTGCAACTATAGCAGAAGTGAGATTAGATGCTTGCAAAATGAAGGGCATGGTCATGTGGTATATACTAGCATGCACATAAATCAAGGCAAAACTTGTGTAGTCAGTCCCTTGATAACTAGGTTGTGTATGTAGGAATGTCAGTACACCCTAATCATATGATGTATTTATGTGTGATAGAAAGATCATAAATGGTTCGGAAGCCCATACATGACTTAGCCCAAAACAAAATAACATGACAGCAGTATTATATAATGGCATGAGCTACAGAAGAAATGCATCACCCGGTATGTTGTAATTATTTTAGTATGATACATTTGCAAGAGTGCAATCAATCATATAACATGTCCTTCCTGCTGCAGCTGTATAACCATACACATTGAAATACAAAAGTCTAGCAAAGTACACCTTTGAATGCAGTATAGCACTAAATTGTGCCTCACATTTAACCTTGAAAGTAGCCTTGTTAAGCATATTAGTAATAGCCGTAGGACACTATGCTAAAATAAATCTCAAAAGGTGAAACATCAAAATTTACATTTCACATACAACATCTGTACACAGGTCTGTAACAAATGTTGTTATCCTCCAGTTGTAGGTGAATAACTCCATGGTGCAGAGGTCAGTAAAGCCAATATTCCACAGGCTAAATGTATTATGTTTTGCCAAAGGAGACAAATGAAAACTGTCTCAGAACATGATTACTGAATCGTCTGTTTGCTAAATAAAATGCAAATCATACAGAATTGCACTGGGCATGCTAATAAGTAAGTACAGCAATGACCCCAATAACATCAAGTATCCACTACAGAACAACAGGAAAGCATCATAACACAGGTTCACCCACACTTTATGACAACTTTGCAGCTTGGGATACATGAGAACTGATGATTAAGCCATCATTGCTTCTAAAGGTCTGTATTGTGAACAAAATAATAAAATGTATAGATAAATATTTCTATTAAGTCATGGGATACACAGCATTATTTTTTTGGGATCCAAATAATGCCTATATGCATTGTCTGTCTACTCAGAAGTTACATATTTCCAGACTTCAACAAATGCCTGAGATCAAACCTTAGATGTCTATCTACCATTGACACCACAGACAGAAACACAACAAATGTGTCATAAAGAACACAAGGGCTCAGTTTAATTTTGGAATGGTATTGGTTTTCCTTACACGATATCTGAGCACTCAGAAAATGTGTCCTTTTACTGTGATATATCAACATTGTTTGAACAAAGACACTGCTGACTTTCACAGCTCTCTAACAGACATATTTTTCCAGGTTAAACCCACCTATCATACTCCACACTCTACAGAGCTCTGGATTAATTGTGTTTGGTACAGGAAATAGTAGTGTACACCTGTCAGAAAGGACATACGTCAAGGTGTCAGGTAAGAAATGCTCTTGCTGACCACAAATCTACAAAACAATATATTGTGAGTGATTGAAAGGATTTAGCCACATTAGTTTTCAAATATGTGTGAGTTGACCATTAAACTGCTCGTTGGGTAAGCTACTCTTGTATATCAATATTGTTTTGCACATACGCATTACCAGATTTCAACCAACACCTACCTGACTACACCTGCTATACAAGTCAATGTTAACTGCATGTGATACAGGAGATCGTACAGCACAATGGTCACAGAACATCTATTTGAATGGCAGGAAATCATTAATGTGTTAAAATACCTATATTACACCTAAAAAAGATTTTGCTGCAATGTGGCATGTCACTACACTCACATTATGTTCTCCTTTGCTGGATTTGAATAGCTGTCTATGTAAAATCCCAATCTAGAGAACTGAGTATTAGCCATATACTCCACTGGCGAGGTCTTACCATAAAAGTGATACAGGACATATTTGAAGTTGTGTCATCATTAATCTGTTGCAAAGCAGCTGTTTGAGCTAAATGGGATTGAAACTAATGGCAGCAACCTCTCCCACTGTAATTGTGCACATTATAACTGTGGTGGATGCCATTCAACCATAGTAGTAGAGTCACATGCACTCAGACTTCTCAGTCACCACTGGTTTCACACACTTACCTACAGGATATTTTATCAACCGTAAGTTCCACAGCAGAAGTCCTACTACTAGTGTGATACCTAGCATATTTGAAGGTATGACATCATTACTGTGTTACAAGGCATATGTAAGGTTAAAACTGAATGAAAGTGTGCTGTGACTTATCTCTCTGTGTCAATATCTTATTTATTTTTTTTATTTATGTATTTATTTGTTTGTTTATTTATTTTTCTTGTATGATAGTAGGTGCATAAAAGCACATGTGTTGGATAATGCTGTAATCCCTGTGACTATAGAAGCACACACATGCAGAACATTTAGAGAATGACAGATTCAAACTCATGCCTAACACTAAGTCTACAAGTTACAGAATTTGCATCATTCCTTGCAGACCAAATAAGAAGTCATTCTACAAGTCTAAGATAATGCACATTTCAACAAATGGCATCATCATTTTTTAGCAAAGCATTTGCTTGGGTTAGTATTTACAGAAAGTAGTGGAAGAGCCCTCTCTGACTATATATCTACACATCATATCTGTGAGTGACACCATTCCTACCTCTATGTAGATTCACACATACAACTGAGTCAATAAATTAATCCCTGGATTCTAATTGCCTACCTATCTAAGGTCACAGCCTAAAGGACTTTGTATTAATCAGATATGCCTTACAAGAAGTGTCATTACAAGTATGAGATAGAGCACATTTGAAAGGATGGCATCACCGTAATTTAACAAAGAAAGTATTTGTGTTAAAAGGGACTAAAAGTGGTTGGTGCACTGTCTGCTACTGTAAAGGTAAACATCAGATGTAGGGGAAACCATTCCTACCTAACACTAGAAAGAGAAAAACACACACTCACAGTAATAACTCTCTTCTGGATTTGAACCACCTAATTATATACTGACACAATCTAGAGTACATAGCATCAATTGTAAGTGTCATCAGAAATTTGATCAAAAGAGTCAGATAGTGCACATTTGAAATTATGACATCACCAGTGTGTTGCAGAATAATTGCTTGTGTTACAATTGGAAGAAATTGATGGGGGTAACCCTCTACCAGAGTATATGTATGTAATGTGTGGATAAAACTATTTCTACATAACACAAGAGAGGTATACACACACACACACACACACACACACACACACACACACACACACACACACACACACACACACACACACACACACACACACACACACACACACACACACACACACACACACACACACACACACCCATACTAGTTCCTCACTGCTGGATTTAAACCACCGACCTATCTAGCTACACATTCTAGAGTACATAGCATCAACTGCTAAAGCTAATGAAAGTCTGATGAGGGATCCCTCTCCTATCTTAAATGTTTCTTCTGAGTGCATGAGTGGATTTGTATGCAACTGATCTGTGGGTAAGGCCATGTCTACCTAGCACTACAGAAACACAGGTTATGCTAGACAGTCACTGCTGGATTTGAGCACCTACCTATCTTGCTACATGATCTAGATTAAACGGTATCAAACAAAAGCACAGAAGAAGTCTGATTATAAGAGTAGAACAGTTCACATTTGAAAGGATGACATCAACAGTGTGTTGCAGAACAATTGCTTGTTTTAACAGTGCTTAAAAGTGATGGAGGAGCCCTCTACCAGAGCAAATGTTTCTCATGAGTGGAAGTGTACACATGCAATTCATGGCTAAAGCCATTTTTACCTAACATTAAGACACACACACACACACACACACACACACACACACACACACACACACACACACGCACGCTAATTCTTCACTTTTGTAATTGAATGAACTACCTATCTAGTTACACAATATTAACTGCAAGCAGCACAGCATAAGTCTTATTTTAAGTATGAGATAGAGCACATTTGAAAGTATGCCCTCATCCATATGTTGCAGAAAATGTGTTTAAAACACACCGGGGAAAAAATGATGGGGGAGCCTTCTCTCATGTTAAACAGTTCTCACGAGTGTATGTGTACATATCAGTCCTGTGGGTGAAACCATTTCTACCTAGCACTGCAGACATACATTCATCCTAATTAGTCACTGCTAGATTTCAGCACCTGCTTATCTTAGTACACAACTGACAGTATATTGTATTAACCATGAGCACCACAGGAGAAATATGACTGTAAGTGTGAGATAATGCATGTTTATATGAATGAGATCATCATGTGTTACAGAGCTAAGAGTGTGCATCACATTTTTTGTGTTAAAACTAATGTGTCTTGACAATCAAAAAAAAAAACAACAATGTGTTAATCACAAGTAATAACAAACTGTTCAAATAAGTTGTTATATGTCCTTTCATTCATGGACATGTGCCCATGTAAGTGAGTTGTAGCTGTTTCACATTATGGTGCATTGGTGATGTTATAATTACAATTGTGAGACAGTGGATTGACAAACAATCATACCTGTGTGTACTACCTGGGATGATGGTCGACAAATCTTCATTATTTGGTGTGTTGTTATCAGTATTTATTAATGCTTGGACAATGTGCAATGTAAATAAAAATGTAGAGATCAAACATATGAATTTTAAATTCTAACACTCATCAGCTCAGGAGGTCATCTCTTCATATCAGTATAATGGCCAAATCATTCCAAGCCTTAGCCTTGTACTGAGACCTGGTAAAGTCCTCTTGCAGAAGCTTATGGCTGTTGTACTTTGCAGGGAGTGTCATAAAGATCCCAGACTCCACTTGACATCACTTTTGAGCTTTAAATGAAGCACCACTTTCATCTTCACCTGCTACATCTTTAGAAGGATATCTGAAAATATGCACCACTTTCATCTTCACCTGCCACATGTTTAGAAGGATAACTGGAAATATGGCAAGAAACTGGTGCCAAATGAGGTCTCATGTGCACTAGCTTGTGTGCAATCTAGGACAACCTTGCCAACTGCATTTTCATGAAAGAAAGCACACAAAATTACTGGCCGTGAAACTGGATATGACTACTTCAAACTCCACTGTAGGTGTGAAGCATTGCACTGTGACTTAGCCATGTCTGATCTTCAATGTATTTGCACATGTTCCACTTCAAAATCCTCAAATGTATTTTGCTGATGATATCTGAATTACCTTTTAAAGGATAAATTGTCCCCTCTGGCCATGCTGTTTGGTAGGGCGGATAGAAATCTTATATATACTCTTGTGACACACCAATATGACATGACATATTCTATGATGTTCAGTGCTGTTAATAGATAAAAAAGTACACAAACTAGGACACATTGGGATGGTAGAACATACATTTTACAATCTGTGAGTGATAGCACTTAATAATTGAAGCCACGACTTAAAAGAAAGTACAACTATTAATTTATGTTTATTAACTGATAATTCCACATGAGAAACAATATTTTAACTCATAAGTCGCAGTGTAACAATTAGTACATTAGTGAGCTCTAATTATGACAATACATGGTGTGTTTGACTTTTACTTGTAGTATTACTGGATGTATATGGAGAAGCCAATATTTATTGCTGTTAATGTACTTCCTATAATGATTTGAATGAGCTGTATAAAACATGTTAAGGAATATGCCCTACATACTTTACACTATATACTGTCCTAAGCACCTAATAATTATATTTGCATTAGGTCATACTTTATTCCAATAACTCTTGGTAAAATTATACATATGCACATGCACTTTAAATTAACAATGATCATTCTTTTGCCTAACATATTAAATACAAAGTTTAGTTACCTTATTTGGCATTCATTACAGATTTGTGTTGCAACTTTCATTGTGTTACTTAACAGTTGTGCTTCATGCTCATTTACTAATATAAACTCTGTGATAATAGTTATTCTGAACCCTTCAGTAAAACAATCTGTAATTTGGATTCAAAACCAGCATTGCCACTGCTCTTGCTCACAATTTACTACATTAACATGTTTAGCCAAAGAAAACATTACTTATCAGGTGAATTTTCAGTACTGTTCACAGTGCTGGCTAACACATAATGACGTCGGTCTTATTTGCCCTACTGATGGCATCCCAAATTAAATGTTTCTGTTTTTGCCTTGGGAAGTGAACTGCCATTTGGTGGTAGTGACCACTGATAATCAGCAATGCTCATTGCCAAGCATCATGAAAAGAGTGAAGCCAAAAAAGGGATGGTGTCTGTGTGTGATGATTTCTCATCTTTGTGATCTAACATAAAAAAAATGTGGGCATTAAGGATCCCTTCTTTCACACAGACATCACCCTGTCTAGATTTGAACCTTGAAACTATGGCATTAACATGAAATATTGAGAGAATTAAAAGTATTTGAATCATACACACAGATATTATGAGGCAGAGAAAGAAGAGCACATATACTAAGGCTTTGACATAACTTGACATTTAGAGAGCAATAAACATATTTTCTCAAAGTTGTCCTTTGTCTTTTCATTGTAGAATCCATTTGGATATTTGCAGTAGAAGTCAGAATAAATTGGATATTTGTACCAGTTTAGTTAGTAAAGCATGTCACAGAACAAATGTGGGGAATACAAGAGTGTGCTCTTCCCTTTATTTTGTGAGCAGTACTTCTTTTGATGCATTTGGAAAATGATTGCATTATAATTTGCATTTATTTAGGATTTCATTATTTGTATGTTTCGAATGCATGTAATTCATATAACTTACAGGCACATTTACTTCTCAAGCACATATTCATAAAGGATGCATACAGGTTATCTCCTAAGAAAGTCAATGTAATCTCAAACTTTTTGTAAAGCTGGTCTCCCTGCTACACCCTCTGTGGGGGGACATGACTAAGATGGCAAACTGCTAAACACACAATCTTAGTTCTGCTTTATTTTCTTTTTTGACAGGATTTTTTATACAAATTTAAAAACTTATTGTCTTATACATGTTGAGTCTTTTAAACAAACTTGGACAACTCTTTGAAAGAAAAATCAAGTTTTTATGTTTTTTCTTTGTTTTTTCTGTCAGAAGTTTTATTGACTTTTTTGACAGAATGAGCCATGCAAAAGTGAACTCTCAAGACAATTTGTTGAAAAAGGAACTCCAGTCTATAATGAGAAGTATCCAGGAGCTTTCTGTTAAATTTGATAAACTTGAGATCAAAATGGACAATATAAAAGAAGATTCAAATAAATAGTAATGTTAAAAGAGATCATAAAACAACAATCTCTTCAAATGTCAGCAATAGAAGACACATTAAATGACCTGGATAGCAGAATGGCAGAAAGTGAGAATTGCACAGAATTCCTATTAAAACAAAATACTTTGCTTATGGAAAAACAAGAGGACCTGGAAATAGATCTAGATGATATAATATTAAGATATATGGAATAGCAGAAAAAAAAGGAGACAATATGTTGCAGTTTTAACTAACCGGATGCCTAAAATTCTAAATCTACCAGAAGCTCTCACTTTTGGTATTGAAAGAGACCATATATCTCATTCAAATTCTTCTTTGAAAAAAATGCTCCAATCACCAGATCTATTATTGTAAAATTTCTCTCCAGCCAAGACAAGGACCTGGTACTGAATACTGCTTGGGCTAATTCTCTAATGAAAATAAATAATAATACTATGAGGTTTAACAATAACTAGACTGCATATGTTATTTACAAAAGAAACACATGTATTCCATTCATAAACAACTTAAAGAAGCTAAACATTAAAGCTCAACTAATTTTTTCCAGCGGAATTTGGATCTTTTTACCTGAAGGTCAGAAAACTTAAATCTCTAGAAGATGCAGTGGACTTTTTCAGAAAAATAAACTTTTTGATCAAGTAGAAAATATGGATTGGACTCTTGTCAGCTTAAAGATACAAGCAAGAGGAAATGTCTTGTCTTCAAAGGACAAAAATTGTAAAAAAATTAAAGAAAGGTAATGTTGTTCTCATTTTCTATCTTTCCTAAATAGCTTTTTTCATGGGTATTCAATTTTGCCATCTGTTATAGTTCATCATCAAATGCAAAGCAAAACAAAAACAAATGTATACTTTATCAAAATGCCTTTTCTATAGTATCTGAAAAAGTGCATGCACGTTATTATTACTATTACTTATATGCCCCTTTATTATTTTATTTTAATTCTCTCTAACATTATTTTCAAACATAGAGAGTAGCATATATGTGGTGGGGTTGTCTTGACAGTATCTGAGATAATGTGTGTGTGTGTGTGTGTGTGTGTGTGTGTGTGTGTGTGTGTGTGTGTGTGTGTGTATATATATATATATATATATATATATATATATATATGTGAGTCTGTTTATTATTTTATTCAGATTGTCTCAAATGTTATTTTATTCAGATAGTCTCAAATGTTATTTTCTAACATAGAGAGCAGTGTGTAAATGGTGGAGGGTGTATATTAACATGTTTAACTAAACCACTTAATTTATATATACTTTCTATACATAATTTCAAGTAATCTTTTTTTTTATTTTTGGGAATGTGGCTCTATGTAATAAGCTTTATCTATGTGCAGTGGGTGTTGTCTTGAGTAGTTTTGGCTGCAGGAAATGTATTTATATACAACATTTTACTTTCTTTTAATAGGGTTACATTGTGTGGCATTTGTTCATTAATTGTGCTCTTATTCAAAGAATTAGAGATGCCATTGACTGTTGGTACATTTATTTATATAAGTGTTAAGTCAGTTTTGAAAAGAAAAGTAGTGCTTGTCCTTAATAAAAGTAGAAAAATGGATTTATGTTTAACTCGCGAGTGTTAAACATGAGTACGAGCCATTTTTTTACAGTAAGTGCTTCTCTTCTGTCCATTTCCCACCTAGTTTTAGTTAAATTGCTTTAGAATTTGTTTACTTTTTTTTTACATGCCTCAAGCTGTTTTTTCAACTAATAACAGTCTAGTTTCCATGTTCAAGCTGCCAGTGATACAGGAAATGTATTTTGAACTTCCCTCATTTACAGGAAGTGATCTTTTAGAATTATAAAACAAGCAGCAGAAACACAAAAACAGAACAATATAACTAATCTGGTTAATTTTAAACCATACTCATGTAGTTTTTGGGCTCATTATATTTTAAAAAGTGGAATGAAGAAAAGAAAAGAAAAATGCAGTGGGAAGAAAGAAAATAAGACAGCTTCAGACTTACAGACACATGGTACAAATTTCTGTTTAGTAACATCTTGTGTTCATTCTAATTATAGTTCAGTGAAAGGCATATACTTTATATAAGTATAGTGTAAACATATATTCATGCAGCAGATCATTACAGTACAGAGGAATATGTCATTTATAGCGATGAAAATGCTCGCTTAAAACAATATTACTGTTTTTAATGTGTCATGAAGGAAGCTGAAAAATTAATATAACTTTAAATTTAATAATAATGAATTAGACAACTGCTGCTATGCAGAATAATTCTGATAAACAAAGACATATCTATTACAATAATGGAACTTCCTCTACAGTTTCTCTGGTTCTGTAACATGCTTCCTGTTATATTGTAGACAGAAATATTTACACAATGTCAGACTGGATTTTTGATTATTCATTCTTAACATTTCAGGACTTGGTATTGTAAATCCTGATGTTTTAAAAGGTTAATTCCTTAACTGATAATTATTGTCACTGACAATGTATTGTTCCATATCCACATTTCATTTATGCAAGTACAAACCATTAACTTCTTTGCTAGCTATATCTTCTACTTCTGGCATTTTCTAACTTTTGCATCATTCAAGGGCTATCTGTTATTTTCTAACTGAGCTCCCTCTGAATACAGATTCTTCACAAGAATAGATAGTTTCATTAAATAAGATCTAATAAGTAAAATAACTGATCTGCTTCTTGCAACAGAGAGTGGCGCACCTAAGGGTTTAATCTCATAAAATATATAATAAGATCATAGTCCATGGGTGATCCACAAATAATGGAAGACCTGAGATATAATACAAAGATGTAGTTAAGCATCTAACTTTTGCATCATTCAAGGGCTATCTGTTATTTTCTAACTGAGCTCCCTCTGAATACAGATTCTTCACAAGAATAGATAGTTTCATTAAATAAGATCTGAGTAAAATAACTGATCTGCTTCTTGCAACAGAGAGTGGCGCACCTAAGGGTTTAATCTCATAAAATATATAATAAGATCATAGTCCATGGGTGATCCACAAATAATGGAAGACCTGAGATATAATACAAAGAGGTAGTTAAGCATCAAGACTGTTGGTGGAATACAGAATGCTTACAAATGTATAGAATTAATGAAACATACTAAATAGATAATGACATGTGCCATACATAACATCTGGCAGTGTATTCAAATATTGTTATAGAGAGCTACTAATCATCTGAAAGTTGGTAAGATACAGATTAAGCTTTTGTACTTAAGTAAATGGTGCTATATTGCAATTTTATTTACATAAGGACACCCACATGCAAAAACACACTCAAATTGATAAACATATGTACACAGACTGCACTTGTCTATTCATAAGTAAGGGGTCTACAGATGTATTTACACAAATTATAACCAAGTGCCTATACAAACTATAGAACCCCCATAACCTTTTGGTATTACTTCCGTATACAGCTGTCCCAACGCTTTCCTTAAAATACAATTTCTGAAAGCTAACACCTGATTTGATGCCAAAAAGGGCTGGGCAATACAACAAAACTCGAAGGTTAAACACAGGGAACACTTTTTTACTAAAATGCAAATGCAAACAAGCATGTAGGATGCTATAATATCTTATATGGGATAACCTATGGTTCACACCTCTGCACACTGGTTGCTATAAAGTTGTTTTTTATACAAAATGATCTTTACAGCCATTTAACCGGAAACTATTAACAGTGATTATAAACTTGCTCTAAGATAAATATATTTATTTGACTTCTCTATAGATATTAATTTAAATATAATATTTATATACATTACTGTACTCATACTTTAATATAAGCTGTTGTTGTCTATGTTATATGAAACAGTTTAGAGGAGAAGATGCTTAAAACATCTCAATCTGCTCAACATCTGTAGCCTTAATTATTTAGAATCACTTCTCTAATTATAGGAAAATAATATCAATGAGCAGATTTAACTGTTTGAAATGTTCTGCATTTGTTTGTGAAACAAGTAATTTTGGTTTATATTAAACTGACTTTTAAATCATTTCAAGCATTTTTCAACTCCCATTGGTATAAAGAATACAAAAACCTGATCCTCACATTTCAGAATATGGCAATGAAAAGTACTATAAGCAAATTTGTAAGTACATAATACTAAAATATAATCATAAAATAATGTTTCCTGTATAGAAGTTAGATGTTAAATGTATATTAAAAGTAGGAGAGGTATTGATAGTAACATACATACTTTCATAGGGTTCCTATTATGAGAGCGAAGTTTCCTTTAGGCGAATACGAAGACGTCGACCCGTATTGTGCGAAGTACGTAAACTGCAAAAGTTCAAAACCGCAAAGTGCAAAATGTCGATTTGTTTTGGTTGGCCCATCTGCGGTATAGCTCTGTAAGGTAAGTGTGCGATAGATAGGAATTTAGTGTTAGGATTTGGGTCAAGGTAAGTGCATAGAAGGGTAATGTATGTAATAGTTAGTGTAGTTTTAGAACTAGGTGTTTTTTAAATGTATGTATGTGTTTTATTTATTTTGTTTGGGTGTATGTGTGCAGGGGAAGTGTGCAGTAGTTATGGACCTTAGGGTCAGGCAGGGGTTAAGGAGAGTGCATAGATAGTTGTGTTTGTGGGGTTTAGTGTAGTGTTGGAGGTAGGGTTTTGGTGCTTTAGTTTAGGTTAGAAGTGGGGTTTGGTTATTGTATGTATGTGGTTTATTTTCTTTTTTAGGTAGGTTGTATGTAGCAGGTAGTGGGGTTGGCCAACTATGACAGTTTGATGGGGGTTTTTTTTGCTGTTTAGTGCATTTGGGATTTTCATGGTTCATGGTATAGGGGTTGATGTTTTGGTATTCGTGGATAAGGTTTTTTGCTTTGGTAATATAGACCCCATTCAGACTGCGGTGGTGGTGCTGCGGTAGCGTTGTCACCTCACAGTAAGATGTTGTCCTGTTCGATTCTCAGCTAAAGCGTCTTCTGTGTGGAGACATGCGTGAATGGGCGTACCTTCAATGAAGGTTGTGCGTCAGGCCTGGCAAGTCAGTACGTAAAAATCTACTGCTAATCATTAGCAGACCGGAGTTCAGTTGTGGCGACCCCTAACCGGGAAAAGCCAAAAAATACAACAGCAACAACAAGAACAATATAGACGCCATTCATAATACAAACAAACATTCATTTAAAAACAATCAATAATTTGAATATTTACTGTCGTGGGTAGATACATAGAACATATTCACTCTCTTAACTGTTAATATGCACAGGGTTGGCCTTAGGTCTAATGGTGCCATAGGCAAAAGGACTCCACAGTCCCCTCCCACACCATCTGGTGCCCCCATCGTGGTCTATTTACAACATCCAGTTTACTGGAAAATTCTCATTAAACAGCAATGGACTTAAAAATCCATTGAAGAGGAGTAGTTTAAACAAATATTTAAAATTACATAAACCTCACATAATTTTCTTACAAGAAATGCATTTGTGATCTGAAGATGAGAGATGGATTTTAAATATCATTCAACTCTTGTGAGTTCTCATTTTAAATCAAAAAGGAGAGGCACCCATTCTTTGGAGAAATTAATTACCTATGCATAAAATATTAAATACCTATTCAGGAAAAAAAATTGCATTTTGGGTTTACCAGTAGCAGAATTTGACAAAAATAGTTATACTTTATGAATTCTTATGGGATACCTGGAATTGGTGCCAAATTTGCTAAGAAAAATGTGGATATTATAACCTTATATACAAAAGGTGAATTGACTATTGCAGGAGATTTTAACTGTACTCTTTCTAGTAAAGACACAACTACTGATAAGGCTAAACACTTAGAGATATTTTTATTAATTCTCAACATTTGAGAGATACCTATGATATTAAATCAACTAGCTCTCTTAATTTTATACACTATTCTTATATATTTGGCAGCCAGCCAAACGCTGATAAAGCTTTTACTTTGAATATTTTTTACTAAAATTGAAGATGTATTAATAACTTCATGTCTTTATGACCCTAATGATATTACATTTACATTAATGTTAAAGCCAAGTGATTTAATTTACTATCAGAGAATATCTACTTACATACTAAAGTTAAAAGACTTTAAGGAATGGTATCTAAAAGAAATAGACCAAAACATTAGAATTAATAATAATGGAGAAGTTTCAGAAGTAATTCTCTGGGATTCTTTAAAAGCTGATCTATATGGAAAAATTAAAAACTGGTGCATATGTAAATATGGGATAAGGAGTTGATGTCTTTGCAGTCTGATATCAAATAAATTGAAATCCAATTTAAAACCTTATAACAAATTGGCAAATGCTAAATTGAAAATAATAAATCAGAAATATCTTGATGTACTTCACCATATACTATCAATAAATCTAGAATGATTAAAATTACAAACTTACTCCATAAACCCAAAGAACTTACACAGGTCAGTTGTCATATTTAAGAAAAAAATAAATACTAATCATGTTAAAGAAATAATTTCCAAGCAATGTGATAAAAATAAAAAAGTGTCTAATTTAAAAGACGTACTAGAATGCTTTAGGAAATATTACAAAGCAATTGATATCAAAAAGACAGATTTAGAAATTGACAACATAACCAATGACTTTTTGAAAGACAATATAAGGTTTAAATTAACCAAGGAACAAAGATCCAAAATTGATAAGTTATTTTCTTTTAAGGATTTAAAAGATCAAATTAATAATCTTAAACCAAATAAACCTCCTGGTCTTGATGGTATAATCCCAGAATTATACAATGTATTCACATGGAATATTCTAAATATCCTATTAAAAGTTTTTGAACAAGTTAAACATATGTCAACCACCCCCCTCCTAGAAATATTCCCTGATATCTCCTATCTTGAAACAAAATTAAGATTCTAACTTATAGTCTTTTTAGCATCCTATTTCATTATTAAATGTTGATTATAAAATATTTATGTCTATTCTTGCAAAAAGGTTGAATCTTATTATGCCAGGATTAATAAATGATGACCAGGCTGGTTTTACACTACATAGAAAGGATTGGGAATAACACAATTAGGCTTAATACTTTAACAGATCTGGCTAATAAAAACAAAAGCACACTAACTATAATAATTCTAGATATAAATAAAGCTTTTGATTGTATTAGTTGGAATTATTTGTTCAAAGCACTTAATCTGAATTGTCCCAAGAGTTTATAAATATAACTAATCTATATAGTAATTAATTCTTTTTTATTAAAATTGGCTCTTCTTTTTCTAGCTCTTTCAACTATTAAAAGGTACAAAGCAGGGTTGTCCCTTGTCACCTCTACTATTTGCTCTAGCAGTTGAACCTTTCACAAACTTTATTGCATCTAATAGCAACATTCAGGGATTCTTGATAGATGAAAGTTATCCATGTAAAATTCAGTTATTTGCAGATGACATTTTAATAACAAGTGGTGATACTGAATATTCAATATAAAATTATAATAAGTCTAGTAATTACTTTAAAAACATCAGGTTTAATGTTTAACCCTTATAAAACAGAAACTTTACTTATTAATAAAAAGTTAATAATTATTTAAGAAACTATAAACAATTTTGTTGAGACAATTCACAAATTATCTTGGAATTATAATTAAATCAAATGTAAAAGACTCAATAACACTAAATTATAGTAATTTAATAGACACTGTTACAAGAACAGTTATTAACTGGAATATTTTTTACAATAGAAGATAGACTCACTTTAATAAAATGATAATCCTACCAAAAACTACTTTTCTATCTACAATCATTAATTATTCTCCCGACTAAAAAAATCTTTAAGAAATTAAATTCTATTCTTCTTAACTTTCTCTGGTTCTCCAATAAACCAAAAATATCCTTTAACTAGAATTTTAAAAGTTGGCAAGAAGGTGGATTATGTTTTCCAAATGTTGAATTATATGCCAAATCCATAATTCTCAATTTAATATCTCTATGGTTAAATTCCTTTTACCAATCAACTTGGAAATTAATTCATGAAAGACTAATAAATAATAACAGCTATGTTATCCTACAAACACATAAGACTGAGTCAACATAATGTGGCAGTCAGAATTCCATTATATACAAAGAATCTACTTATAGGCACTGAGTAAAATAAAATGATCACTTTATTACCAATGTTAGCACTTTCACAGTAAAACTACTGCTTTGTCAGACATTGCAAACCAACAGCTGACTATAACATAAACATAGTAGTTAATTAGGCTTAGCCCATTATAAAACACTTCCCATGCACATTAATTACTCAAAAAATGTTAAAAATACATATATATAAAAATACATATACATAAAAATATATAAAAAATATTAAAAGACATATCAATGCTCATGTTAAGAAAACATAACATTTGTATAATTCATAAATGTATTCACCTATACAGTGATCTAAGTTTTAAAAAAGGTTTCAAGGATATTTTTTCACTAAGGCCTCAATCTATACCAGCTCTTAACCTTAGCATCCATCTAATTTCATTGGCCTCAGTCAAATTTTCAATATCACCCACTCTATCATTAAGCAGTATTTTCTGTATCACCATCAAATTAAAATTGTGGTTTGTCCCATACTGAATAATATGTTTAGCTAGGGCATTATTTTGAGAGCCTTTCATATCATATAAGTGCTCTCTAATTCAGTCCCTCAACCATCTATTTGTCTTCCACACGTAAAAGCTTGTACATTGTTGACATACACCTAAATACACTATATTAATAGAATTACAATCTGCATCTACCCTGAATGTAAAAGTCTTCCCTGTATCTGAATGCACAAAAGATCCAGATGAATCTATATAACTACAAAATTTACATTTATTACAAGGAAGTGTAGTACAGGCTGTTTGTATGGATTTGACCTTATTCTCATTAGAGTGACATAATATGTTCTTTAAAGATCTCTTATTTTTAGATGAGAATCCTGTTTGATCGCCAAGAATATTCCTGATTTCAGTATTGCTAATTAAAATAGGCCAGTACTTTTTTACTACATCAGTTAACATATTCAAATTGCCAGTATAATACATAGGCATACATATTACATCATGCTTATTTGTACTACAGTCTATAGTTTCATTACACAAAGAAAAGTATGGTTTCGCTACTGCTGTACATAACTGGCCAACATCCTGCAAAATAATGTCAACTTCTAGTGCTTTATAGCCTCTCTCATATAACCTGTCTTTCAAAGTGCCTATATCAGTCTCAAAATTTGTCTCCTCAGGATTCAACTTAGATATCCTCATGCCCTGTTCTTTTATTACATTTCCAAAAATATGCACAGGATGCATTCTTTTTCTATGCAGTAGATTATTCCTCACACATTCTTTTCTGTAAAGTGTTTTCTAAATATTTTCACATCTAAAAAAATCACTTCATTATAAGATGCAGTCATATCAAACTTCAAAAAAGGTGTGCTTGTATTGAGATAATCAACAAATATATTTAATTCCATTTCTGTACCATCCCATAGTAGAAAAAGGTCATCTGCAAACCGTCTATAAAAAAACTATGTGCTGCCCTTTATCAATGTTTAAAAATGTATTTTTTTTTCATTGGGCCATGACTAACTTGGTGGAACTATTCACCATAGATGTGCCCATGGCCACACCTTCATTTTGTAAATATATTTACTGGTTAAATATAAAAACATTGTTCTCAAGAACAATCTCCAAAAACATACAGATTAATTCTATATTTAGATGTTCATAAGACCTATGTTGTATTAAGTATTCTCTTAACATTTCCATGACTAGTATATTCAGAATAACTGTAAATAATGAACAAATGTCTATTGTAACTAATAACATGCCATCAATAGGTTTATGCATTTCTTCCATGAATTTATATAGATCTTTCAGAAATTGTTTAGAATCTCTCAAAATATATGCATTACTGTTCAAAACAGGTCTTAGACATTTATCTATATATACTGAAAGTGGCTCCATACACCAGCCCCGGCCTGAAACAATTGGTCGAAATGGTGGCTGTGTAGGATGTTTATGGATCTTAGGAAGTCTGTACATTAAAGGAATTACCGGACTGTCAACAACAAAATAATTTAAAAAATGCTAATGTAATAGTCCTACATAGCAAAGTGTCATAGAATGTATCATACACTTTTAAAATCATTTTATGCACTTCATCTCTCTCAATTTTCTTAAAAACGTTTGTATCTTCCAACATAAACTGGATCTTGAAAGACTATTCCTCTCCCTTGGCTCATTACATGCTTATAAATTTTAAAAGATTCATAAATTCTAATTATATAGTTAAAGGTGCATTGTTTTATTGTTTCCTATACCTCTCAACCTGTTAGTGAAAAAATGTGGACAAAGTCTAACAGAATGGGGGGACAAAGGCCCAAAAATAGGGACAATTTTTAAATATTGCTCTTATAAACTTAGAAAGTTGCTAGAATAATAGGATTTGAGTCAGCATGCACTTTTTCTGAACCATACTAAGTTTGAAACTCAAATGTGTATAATTATTTAGTGAATTCAGTTCTAAGGTCATCCCAGTGGTTTGCCAGAAAATAACAAATGTTATAAGGAACAGACCAAAATTATGAGGCAGAAATCTGTACAGTTGAGAGGTATATCAAATACTGCAGGTTGTTTGGGAACTTTTAATATAAACCAAATGCCAGACCTTAGAGATGCAAATTTAATCTTTTGGCACTAAATCTTAATCAGAAATAAATCAGATAATAAAGATTATCTTCTTGCAAGACCTTGTTTAGAAAATAATTATTGGTTGACTTCACAATCTTGTAAAAAATGTTACTGATAAATTCAAAATCTGCAAGGATTTTCAAGCAAAACATATTCAAAAATATGTGAGGATTTTTTCATATATAAATATATATATATATATATATATATATATATATATATATATATATATATATATATATATATGGGCCTACTTCACATAATCAAACATCCAAATGCTCGACTTTCATATAGTTGAGACCATATGATCAAACATTTGAATGTTCGAAAATGTGGAAAAAAAAAAAGAAATAAAAAACAACTAAACAGTGCTAGTAAGGGGGCAAGCCCCCTGCACCCCCACACCCCCCACTATTTAAATATACCAACTCCAAGATCACACTACATTGCGGTAAAGGGAAATCTTCCCATTCAGAGCTCTATGGAGATCCCCATTTAGACTGGTCGAGCTTTTAAAAGTTAGATCATATGGTCACGGTCATATGAAACTCTAGCTTTTAAAAGTTCGACCATCTGAAGGGGACCCACATATATATATATATATATATATATATATATATATATATATATATATATACATAAATATATATATATATATATATATATATATATATATATATATATATCAATAATTTATAAAATAATAAGAGAAGAGTTTGGTTCCACAGATTATTTTGGAATTACTTAAAGATTAATGCAAAGGCTTTTTTCTGATGAAGATAAATGCTTAATTCTTAAATTAGTGGGAAAATCTATTTATTGCCTTTATTGGAAAATATGTATGTGGAGAGTTCTTCACAGAGCTTTTTTAACTCCACATAAAGTGGCTTTAATATATAACGAGGAGAAACGTATTTGTTGGACATGTAATGAAGTCTCTAATGCATATTGGTTTCATATGATATTGGATTGTAATATATTAACTCCTTTTTAGGTTGAATTTATAAATTTTGCCCAAGCTTTGTAGACAGATAATTGTATCATTTCTAACTCCTTTATCTTATTTAATGTTCCAGTTCTGGAGTCTAATCCTAGGGTGCAGGTGCTTCTTCTTTGGTCTGTTTTAGCCATAACAAGAAAAAATAGATATAAAGAATTGGAAATATAAAACTACTCTTTCGTTCACTGAATTCATTAGTTTAGCAAAAATTGTCTGTAAAAAAGAATTTTCAGCTGCCAAAATGAGAACTTCAAATATTATCACCAGTTTAGATTTTGGTCAAAATTAGGTGATTTACTTAATACATTTTAATGATTTAGTTTTCTATGTTTGATTTTGTTGTGGACATCTGTATACAGTTGTTTTTGTTCTATTTATCTTTAAATACATTTTTACAATCTCTGTTTTAACACCCTCTGCATATGTACATTAAAGTGTCAAGAGTATTAACCACTTAATTATTCATACACTACTGCTAATGAATCACACCTGTAAGCTATTCGTTAGCCCCACTTCCCAACACTTGCTCTTGTACGGTTAGGGTGTATGCATGACATAATGTAGGTCATCATAACATTTTTATCTGTCCAGCACTTCAAGCAGATTTAGTGATTCCTGAATAATGAGGTGACAACTGATTTACATATTCACCATGTCCAGATGGGTTATTCTGCACTACATAAGCACTTCCTGGGGCTAAGGAACTTGTGTTGTAATAGAAAAGACTGCTTGAATTCACCAACTTCAGATACTGTTGTTTGACTACTGCAATTGCATTTCTTTTGGCAAACTGTCCAACATATTTCATCAAGGTATGTAAGGTACTATAACTGTAATACTTACACAGTTATGATTTTATCATTTTTTCTTATAAAATTGAATGATGACTTCACTTTGTCCATTCATGTTGGTATAGAAGGTATAGTAGTTGCTGTTAGAATGATCCTCACCTGATGTTACTTGGCATTATAGCAACATGTCTCTGAGGATGTGAACACATTTAAGAACTTATATTAGGTGTTGCAATGTGAAAGTTACATTTCAGCAAATATATAGTAATGCTGTATTTGCCTGACATAAACAACTGCTATCCCATTAAAATTGTTGTTTCCTTCACATTTGTGTTTGCTGGTGCAGGTTGTGTGGAATGTTTTTTTTTCAGAATGGGCTTTGATATTAATTACTTAATTGAGTGTTGTTTACAATTTTCTAATTCATTTCTGTAAGGAGAGTTTAATGCTTGCTATACAGCAGAGCTAGTAAGGGAGACTGCTAGAAAGGTGCTTGGTGTGACATCTGGACAGAGGAAGGAGGACAAGGAAACCTGGTGGTGGAATGAGGAAGTACAGGAGAGTATACAGAGGAAGAGGCTGATGAAGAAAGTAGACATGAGTATAAGAAGATGAGACACGAGTGAAGAAGAAGGCGGATTGTCAAAGAGATGAAGAAAGTAGACATGAGTATAAGGAGATGAGACGCATGGCAAAGAGAGAGGTGGCGAAGGCTAAGGATAAGGCATATGGAGAGTTGTATGAGAGATTGGACACTAAAGAGGGAGAAAAGGACCTGTACCAACTGGCTAGACAGAGGGACAGAGCTGGGAAAGATGTGCAGCAGGTAAGGGTGATAAAGGATAGTGAAAGAAATGTACTCACATGTGAGGAGAGTGTGTTGAGTAGATGGAAAGAGTACTTTGAAGGGCTGATGAATGAAGAGAATGAGAGAGAGAGAAGGTTGGATGATGTGGGGATAGTGAATCATGAAGTGAAACAGATTAGCAAGGAGGAAGTAAGGACAGCTATGAAGAGGATGATGAATGGAAAGGCTGTTGGCCCAGATGACATACCAGTGGAAGCATGAAGGTGCTTAGGTGAAATGGCAGTGGAATTTTTAACCAGATTGTTCAATGAAATTTTGAAAAGTCAGAGGATGCCTGAGGAGTGGAGAAAAAGTGTTTTGGTACCTATCTTTAAGAATAAGGGTGATGTGCAGAGCTGCAGTAACTACAGAGGGATAAAATTGATCAGTCACAGCTTGAAGTTATGGGAAAGAGTAGTGGAAGCTAGGTTAAGAAGGGAGGTGATGATTAGTGATCAGCAGTATGGTTTCATGCCAGGAAAGAGCACTACAGATGCAATATTTGCTCTGAGAGTGTTGGAGAAATACAGAGAAGGTCAGAAGGAGTTGCATTGTGTCTTTGTGGACTTAGAGAAAGCATATGACAGGGTGCCTAGAGAGGAGTTGTGGTATTGTACGAGGAAGTCGGGAGTGGCAGAGAAGTATTTAAGAGTGGTACAGGATATGTATAAGGGTAGTGTGACATTGGTGAGGACTGCAGTGGGAGTGACAGATACATTTAAGGTGGAGGTGGGATTACATCAAGGATCATCTCTGAGCCTTTTCTTATTTGCAGTGGTGATGGACAGGTTGACAGATAAGATCAGAAAGGAAGCCCTGTGGACTATGATGTATGCAGATGACATTGTGATATGTAGTGAGAGTAGGGACCAGGTTGAGGAGACCCTGAAGAGGTTGAGATATGCTTTAGAGAGGAGAGGAATGAAGGTCAGCAGGGCTAAAACAGAATATATGTGTGTAAATGTGAGGGAGGGTAGAGGAATGGTGAGGATGCAGGAAGTAGAGTTGGTAAAGGTGGATGAGTTTAAGTACTTGGGATCAACAGTTCATAGTAATGGTGAGTGTGGAAGAGAGGTGAAGAAGAGAGTACAGGCAGGGTGGAATTTGTGGAGAAGAGTGTCAGGAGTGATTTGTAACAGACGGGTACCAGTAAGAGTGAAAGGGAAGGTGTACAAGAGGGTAGTGAGACCAGCTGTGTTATATGGGTTAGAGATGGTGGCATTGATGAAAAGGCAGAAGTCCGAGCTGGATGTGGCAGAGTTAAAGATGTTAAGATTTACACTGGGTGTGACTAGGATGGACAGGATTAGGAATCAGTATATTAGAGGATCAGCTCAGGTTGGACAGTTTGGAGACAAAGCAAGACAGGCGAGATTGCATTGATTTGGACATGTGGTGAGGAGGGATGCTGGGTATATTGGGAAAAGGATGCTAAGGATGGAGCTGCCAGGTAAGAGGAAAAGAGGAAGGCCTAAGATAAGGTTTATGGATGTGGTGAGAGAGGACATGCAGGTGGTTGGTGTGAAAGAGCATGATGCAGAGGACAGGAAGAAATGGAAACATATGGTCCGCTGTGGTGACCCCTAATGGGAACAGCTGAAAGAAGATAATGAAGAAGATGATGATTAGAAAAGGATCACTGACTTGTATTTCATACAACAGCTTTGTTCTGCCCAAATGTCCTTAGTATTGTTAACAGAAGTCTGAATATAGAAAGCAATTGCTTGTTAAAATTATTTCATAAACTTGAATCATTTGTAATGCTGTTATATATTCTGGTCTAACATATCTTTATTCCATTCTGTCATTACATCCATTAACATGGCTCATCTTGTAGTCTGCTGGCAGGTATTGCAATAACATTGCTAGGATAAGGGGACTGGAAAATATTTGAACAGCTACTCTGATGTCAAAAATACTCACAACAAAACTTCCTCTGGAAAAAAATATCTGTTTTATGGTGTTGAGGAAGTATTGTGAGTACTTCTAAGAATATAATTTTTCCTGTTCTTAAGACATTTGATAAATAGTTCATTAAGTTATTCTTAATAACTATGACCTATACTTTTTTGGTATATATTTTCCATTTTCCTAAGTAACTTATAGAAAATACATATTTAGAAAAACTAAAATTACCTCTTTAACGTTTAGACATGAAATTACTAATGTAAAGAACTCCAGAATTATTCTAATTCAGAATTATGAGTTCTTGTTTTAAATTTTATGCATTCAATATGAGTATTGCTAACAACATCTGAAAGGCATACATAATTACATGCATAATGCCAGTGGTTGTTTTTATGGGTATTTAGTTATTATTTGATTAGTGAAAAGTGGCAAAATCTAATAAATACACCCTGCCACAAACCTAAGGCCTTGGACCAGTCTTTCTTCCTTCCTTTGCTGGAGGAATAATATAATAAATTACATCTTCCATGGATATTACAAAAATTGTTATGAGCTAAAGAAGAAATTCAATGAAGGCATCAAATAGATTTAGATATTTTTAAGGGTGTAACAATGAAATTGAGTATGAAAGTGGATGGCACATATATTATTTTTGGAAACCACAATGCTAAGAAACTAACTAAGGCTTTGATAAGATGAAATATGAACATTTAATTTATAGTTTATAGTGCTGTATCTGCTTCCAAGAAATTTTGACATCTTGTCATGTCAGTAAAGTAAAATTTTATAAACAAGAATGTCTAAGCATATAAAAGAAAATGAGGGAATCCTAACCTTTTCCCAATCGAAGTAGTCTGTCCAACTTATTCCCCCAAACTCAGTAAACTTCCATGGAGGTATAGCTTATTCCTGCATGGAAGAGACCATTCCCGTGCAGCATGGCAGAGTGCCATGCATATTCATGTAGGCATGCTGCCATGCTGTAATACGGACATGGTTCTGTGTATGAATGAAGGGGGTATGTCCGAGAGCAGTGCTCTCACAATACACATGCCCCCTGCACACCAGAATTGCCGTATGGCAATTTAAATAGAGCAAGATGATTCATAACACCTCCCTACCCCGGGACAATTGTCCCTACAAACCCAGAAAGTTGATAGAATAACAGGTTTAGCATTAGCATGAATATTCACCAGGGTATGAAGTCTAAAACGCACACCTCCCAACCCATCAGAATAAAAAATCTGGACAAAGCCATAAGGGACAATTGTCCCTACAAACCCAGAAAGTTGATAGAATAACAGGTTTAGCATTAGCATGGATATTCCAAAGGGTACGAAGTAAAAAACAAAACAAATGTTTATTTTTCACATGTGCAATAAAGTTTAAGCATAGCTGCGTGGGTGTGCCCATTGCTTAGCTAGGCTTAGCCCTGCTGAAACAACATAAGTTAAATAGCAATAGACATCCAACATAAGCAGAAGTGCAATAGGGAAGCCATTAGACTGTACTCCTTGAATGTAGTTATTCACGGTTTGAGCCTCACCAATGCCAGTTCCATTTTGTATGTGTAGACATTATAATTTTAGTGTATTAGGCCCAGATGTGAGGTGTCAGTGTAATAAAGTAGTGAAACCCCCATATAAACACGTGTCCAGACAGTATAGTCACACAAGAATAAATGTAATTTTAGCACATTGGGGGATGTCAGGGAAGGTAATCAAATCTATATTATGTAATGAATGAAGAATCAATCCCATAGAGGTGGTACTCAAAACATAAGCAATGCTAATCATTGCACAGCTATGCTGAACAGGTGTAAGCACTGTGTACATATGAATACTACACAATGATTAGCCCAGCTAAGTGGATTTGCCCATTGGTAATCAGTGCTGAACATGCCCCTTTAAGCACTGCCAACCTTAGCTATGCAGGTTTGCCCATAGCTTAGCTTAGCTCAGCATATTCAAAATTGTGCAATTATGGCAAAGGGCAGAAAATCGGCCATATTTAAACTCTGCAGGTAGGAATACAGCTCTCAACTGGTTGGAACTCCCCACTGTAGGCAGTATGGCAGGTGTTGGACAGGGCATGCACTATCAAGCACAGTGCTGGGGCATACAGGAGTCCAAGAACATGGTAGGACTCCTGGTAAAAAAACATGGCATGAGACTGCTGCAGGACTAGTACCAGGGCTCCCAGTATAAAGTGGAAGCCTGGGAAAGTCTCACCTGTGATCTCATTAGTCCACTGGTATCCCTCAGACTGGTGAGCAGGTCCCGCACCACTATGCTGACTTGAAACGGAGGAAGAGGATGCTCCTGGAACAGTGGGTTCAAGAAGGAAGACAGAGGGGTGATGTCCCAGCAGTGTGCAAGTATTCACAGCAATAACTGTTTACCAAAGTCCAGCCTATGTATTTGATGGATAGGTATGCCTAAATGTTTCTCTGTTTTCATTACAGCTCCAGTTGAGCGGGCTGTGAACCAGGAATTCCAGGCCAATAGGTTGCAAAGGCTGCATCGCAAGGCTGGTGCATAACAATCCTGCTTGTAGTAGTCATACCAAATAAATATAAAGGAGTAGAATGTCACCTGGCAGTATAAAAAATGTGTATGGTTTATTCTGAATAATTATTGTTGTCCTCAACGATCACTCAGGGGTTTGAGTGTCCAAATCTACCTGCAAATTCAGTATATATGCACAGCTGTTGCTGTAGAAGAAATGAAAAGCTATGGACCTTCCCTACACCTGTCCTGCACATCACTAGCTACTTTCCCTGTCTTTCCCTCTGCATGCTCCCTTTTTCACCACTTTCCTATCACCCCTTTTTTCTTTTCTTTTAAAGAAATTAGCATAGGGGTAAGCAGGAGTATGCTGTTTTAAGCAGCAGTAAGTGGGATTAAACCTGTTTGTGCAGTGCTAAGCAAAGTCGACACAGATTAAGTACCTTTAAGGCTAATTGTCTGTAAGCATATTTAACCGGAGATTAGCATTGGTTACCACCACTCAAACCCATGCAAACCCACTTACAACTGCTGAAAAGTGCCTTAATCACTCTGTATCCAACAGCCCTTGTTCTGCCCAGCAACAAAATCATCAGCCCTTGAACCAAGATCCCTGGGTACCATAGCCATAGCAATTTACCACTAAG